>NC_072441.2:57233750-57535000 GCF_028878055.3 Symphalangus syndactylus | reverse complement strand
GGAGATCGAGACCATCCTGGCTAACACAGTGAAACCCCGTCTCCACTAAAAATGCAAAAAAAAAAATTAGCCAGGCGTGGTGGCGGGCCCCTGTAGTCCCAGCTACTCAGGAGGGAGGCTGAGGCAGGAGAATGGCGTGAACCCGGGAGGCGGAGCTTGCAGTGAACTGAGGTCACACCACTGCACTCCAGCCTAGGCAACAGAGCGAGATTTTGTCTCAAAAAAAAAAAAAAAAAAAAAAAAAAAAAAAAAAAAAAAAAATCCATAGCACCAGCATGGAATTTGGACTCATGTAAGCCTAGTGTTCAAATTCTGTTTCTGCAACTTACTGAGTCTAACTTTAAGTAAAACTATAGATGAGGCAAATGATGAGGGAGTCAATTGACACTGGGATGCTGTTTCTGAGTTCCCTCAATAATAAATCATATTCAGTACCTTCTATGAAGCTATTTTAATTAACAAAAAATAAAGTTATTGTCATCATTGAGCCCATATGCCTGTGATAGTGAGGCAGGATAAGCAGGGTAGGACTTGTTCCCTGTGTGAAGCATTGCGGGTTCCTTTTGCATTCCTTGCACCCTTGTGAGTGAGCACCTAACTCTTTTTGCAAGATAAGTGGTCCTACAGGACACCAGCCCATCGCTATTTGGTTACATTAAGGCCTGAGACAGAGAACAAAAGCCCCTTATTCATATTGTACCTTCCCTAATCTCCAGCCAATCAGCACCGAAAGCTAAAGAAGCTATGAGCTACAAATTTCTGCCTTCTCAGGATTCTGCATGCACAGCTAGACTCAAAGTTTACCGTACAGCAACTTTTTCTCATTTTAATAGTAAAAAACACACCCCTCAGTGGAGATTTTATATGCTAGTGATACATGCAATGCATATTAGAGCATGTAGATGCTAAGTGCCTGCACCAAGAGCAGGTTCACCTGTGCATAGTTGATATCCCTCGTATTTTATGAATATGTATATACAGTCTCCTTAAGGCACTAGGGGCTGTCTCTCTCTTTGAGGAGGTTGTTCATCTCTCAGAGTGTACTTTTGCTTTGCAATAAACTTCTTTGCCTACTCTTACTTTGGATTAACTCAAAATGCTCTATGCAGCAAAGTCAAGAATCTGAAACAGCCCATGGACAGCAATGCGGGAGACAGACATTAAACAAATAAAGTGAGTAATGCAGGATAGTGGGAGCTGAACAGTATGGGGGGTGTTTGTTGTGGTGATTACAGTTAGAGATAGAGATAGCATTTGTATCCAAGCTCATGTAAGTCTAAATGCTCTAGTTTTTAACCTTGTGATATTGCTCTTTGTCTTGACATCCTTGACATCTTCAAAACTGTCCAGAATATAGTAAGGTAGTGGTTGGTCAAGCACTTACGCCTTAAATAAAGTTGCATTACACCATAAGTATTGAAAGGATTAGAGATGGAAGAAGAGAGGAACTGGAGAGCTGACTTTGCTTTATAAACTGATATAAAGCTAGCACTGGCAGTTCTTAAGATAAGTGAAGGAAATCTAATCATGCCTTGCATGAAAAACTGACTATTCCCCACAGAAATACCTGTGTCTTTTGCTTCCTTTCCATGAGTTTGGCTACTATAGTCTTGATTAAAAGTTAAATGCAGGTGTCTCATGCTGGTAAACCAATTTTTATTTTTTAAAATAATATCTTACATTTTATTTTCAAAAACGTATTGATTAAAGCAACATTGTGGTAACATTAGAGAAATAACATATTTTATGCAAAGTCCTACCATCTTACTTAAACAAATGTTTACAATTTTCCAGGTAAAATTTAAATAATGAGCATTTGTATTTTAATTAGCATGTATTCATAGTGACATGGTTGTTGTCATAGTATATGAAACCACATTTTCTTATCAATTAATGGGTATACAAGAATCCATGGACTAAGTCTGTCATAGTGACATCTGCACTTTGCATTTATTTGAAGATTTAGGTGCCTCTCTCAACATCAGCTCTCCTACCCAATTCTATTGCAATTCTAAATCAATATTGCTCAAAACTGGCTGCAGGGAGATTTTTAATATAAATAAAATCACATGAAACTCACTACCAAAGAGTGATTAAATTGATCAGGATTGGACTTAAGCATTGGCATTTTTAAGACTTGTCCAGGTGTTTCAAATATACAGACAGAATTGAGAATCACTATGAAAAGTTAGCAAATGTCTCATTTAACATAGTAGCCTTACAGTTCTTCAGCTCTTTGCCTTGCTCATACCTACACTTGGTCATCAATACCTCATATGTCAACTCCACAATCCTGACAATAATTTTGTAACCTTCCAGGATGTAATTTCTTGTTGTTATTACACCTTGCTCAGAGAATCTCAGTGGGATATTCTCAATTAGAGGAGTAATCTGGATTCAAACCTTCCCCCCTTAGTGTGTACTTCTCTCTTTTATTTATACCATATTGTGCAGTTATAAGTTACTAATACTGTACTTGATCACTTTTGTTAAACAGAGCCACCAAATGTAACATGTGTCTTCTACTGTTTTAAAACAGTTGGTCTTCATCTTTTTCCTATTTAGTAAGTGGGATTTCTTCATTACTGATATTTTTTTATTGATAGTGTCAGTTAACTTACATACAGCAATTAACATACAATATTTTCTCTTGACAGAATCCAATGTGTGCATTTAAACAGACAGGGTTTTGTAAACTTACATTTCCTATGATGACAGGAGACAAAACTTTATCTTCATAGTCCTAAAAGCATAAATTAATTTCATAGGTTAAAAAAAATGACTGTAGTCTTACCACCTGGTTTTCCTTATTCGAATTCCCCTCTGTTATACGACACACATGCACACATACACAAAGTGAATTCTGCTCAGTTTTTTCTGAGTAATATTGATGCAGTGGGACATCTTACTTTTTTATTACAATTTTTTTATTATTACTTTTTTTATCTGTATATTTAGAAGATTTACTCAGACTGAATACTAGATTTAATAATAATGTAAGTATGCTGGGAAAATCACATTGAAGCAAGTTTGCAAAAAAAGACATAAATCACTTCTGAGTTTAAAAAGAACAGTAAAGTCAGCTGGGTACGGTGGCTCACGCCTATAATCCTAGCATTTTGGGAGGCTGAGGCGGGCAGATCACTTGAGATCAGGAGTTCAAAACCAGCCTGGCCAACATGGTGAAAGCCCATCTCTAATAAAAATACAAAAAAGTTAGTCAGGCATGGTGGTGTTGTGTGCCTGTAGTCCCAGCTACTTGGGAGGCTGGGGCAGGAGAATTACTTGAACCCGGGAGGCGGAGGTTGTAGTGAGCTGAGATTGCTCCACTACATTCCAGCCTGGATGACACAGTGAGACTACATCTCAAAAATAAATAAATAAATAAATAAAACATAAAACAAAGTCAATTGTTCAGAAAATTCTGATAACAGAAGGTAATCTTGCTAAATAAAAACCAATATTCTACTATCATGAGAAATTTAATAAGTGAAACACAGGAAGGCTTAATTTAGATTCTGTGGATCTAATCTTTGGATTCCATAGTTTAAGTGAGATCTTTACATTTCATGATATCATCAAAACATCCTTTCTTACAGCTGTTACTTTGAAGAAATAATTCAACCGATGAAACCAAAAGGAATTTTTTTATATCTAGATTGTATATCATTATTCATTTTCTTATGTGAAATAACCAAATCCAGCCCTAACATACAAAAAAGACTTATATGAATTCCTCCAGATTTTTTTCTTTTTTTCTTTCTTTCTTCCTTTTTTTTTTTTTTTTTTTTGAGGCAGAGTCTCCCTCTGTCACCCAGGCTGGAGTGCAGGGGCAGGATCTCCACTCACTTCAAACTCTGCCTCCCAGGTTCGAGTGGTTTTCATGCCTCATCCTCCCAAGTAGATGGGATTACAGATGCTTGTCACCACATCCGGCTAATTTTTATATTTTTATTAGAGACGGGGTTTCACCACATTGGCCAGTCTGATCTCAAACTCCTGAGATCAAGTGACCCACCCGCCTTGGTCTCCCAAAGTGCTGGGATTCTGGCATGGTGTCAGTTCTATGTGATAGAAATGTGTGTTTTCTTAAAGACTTTTGCACCTATTAAGATTAATAGATTGTTTTAAATCCATTATGTATTATATGGTAGTTCTATTTTTTAGTTTTTGAAGAACCTCCATACTGTTTTCCAAAGTTTCTGTATTAACTCTTATTCCCCCCACCAATGTACAAGCACTCTCCTTTCTCCACATCCTCACCAGTCTGTTATTCTGTTTTTCTTTTTATCATAGCCATTTTAATGAGACTGAAATAATATTTAATTGTGATTTCGATTTGCCTTTCCCAGGTGATTAGTGATGTTGAGTATTTTTTTATATACCTGATAATCAATTGTATGTCTTCTTTTGAGAAATTTCTATTCCGATATTTTGCCCGTTTTTAAATAGAATTATTTGTTTGTTTGTTTTTGCCACTGAGTTGTTTGAGTTTCTCATACATACTGGTAATTAATCTCTTGCTTAATGGATAGCTTGCAAATATTTTCTCCCATTTTGTAGGTTATCTCTTCACTTTGTTGATATTTTCCTTTGCTATGCATATCAAGGGGTTCTCACGCCTCAACATCCCAAGTAGATGGGATTACAGGCGCTGTGCGTGTCACCACATCTGGCTAATGAAATCAGTATATCAGTATAGAAAAGAAATCAGTATATCAAAGAGATAGCTGCACTTCCATGTTTACTGTAACATCATTCACAATAACCAAGATATGAACTCAACTTAAGCGTCCATCAACAAATGAATGTATAAGGAAAATATGGTATATATACACAATGAAACATTATCTAGCCATAAAAAAGAATGAAATTTTGTCATTTACAGCAACATGGATAGAACAGGAGAACATTATGATAAGTCAGCAAACCAAATATCACATGTTCTCACTCAAATGAGGGTGCTAAAAGAGTGGATTTCATGGAGATATTGAGTGGCATAGTGGTTACCAGAGGCTGCGAAGCGTAAAGGGGAGGAAGTATGAAGCGAGATTGGTTCATGAGTATGAAAATACAGTTAGAAGGGATAAGTTCTAGTGTTCAATAGCACAGTAGGGTGACTACAGTTAACGAGAATGTACAGCATATTCAAAATAGCTAGAAAATTTGAAATGTTCTCAATACAAATAAATCAATTGTTTGAGATGATAGTTATACCAATTACCCTTATTTGATCATTACACACTGTATGCATGTATTGAAATATCCCATGTACCCATAAATATGTATAAATTGTATGTATTCATTTTAAAAGCCAGCATGTACATGTTAGTACTACACTAATTAACATAATAATCATAGTAATATTATAGTAGTGATAATAATAATAGTGATAATGAGTAGTATAATACTATAATTAAGAGAAATGTCAAATTTATAATTTTTAAGTTAGTATAACCTCAGTTCTGTTACTTTACTACTGCCAGTAAGATGAAGACATATATTTCTTGTTTAGAAACACCCTCTAAAACCATAGGCCTAAACTGTATCATTCTTAAACCTGGCAGTGTCTAAGGGACCCGCTCTGGTCCACTTCTGGAACTTCTACTTCCCCTGGAGCAAAAGTCACAGGGCCAAAGGACATGTCAACCTGGATCCCCTGCCATGCCTTTCTAGACTATGTCCTAGGAAATTAAGACCCCAAAATTCTTCACCCAAACAACCCTAAAGCTTCCAATGTTCAAATCACTATGCATGAGGCCTGAAAAGGAGTGGCTTCTTGCATGAGTATTGATAAAGCTGGGACTGAAGAAACAAGGTAGCCATGCCCATAAACATGAGAATGAATATGTATATTGTGGTCAAGATAAAGTGAGGACCTAGAGGAGAAGAAGGGTAGAGTATGGGCCAGGGAACTGACTCCCACTGTGCTATCACATTCTGGTGAGAAAACACTCAGCAGTCTGAACACTACATTTTAACCTGGCCTTTTTTTTCTAGGTGTTATGAAAATCTATTTGTCAAGTTTAGAAGATTAGATCTTTTCAACATTTGAAATATGGGATGTGGAACTATATTTGCACTCGTATCGTGGGCCCTACAAACACAGGTCTGGAATCTGGCTGTAATTGGAGGGTCACAAGTTGTGAAGATATTGTTCACACTTTGGGAAACCAACGGGAACAGAAATGGGCAGACAGTGAAGTGAATGCCTGAATCGTGGAGTGTTTCTTAGCCAGCCACAAAAAGCTCAAACATCACAATTTCTATAGAAGCTACATTGAACATAACAAATGCCTCCTATTTGCTCTCTGCTTCTGACGAAAATCTACTGCTTTTAAAATTAAAAACAATATATTTTGTCATTCTAATTATTTGAATTATGTCACATATGATCATTTCATAAGTTAAGATACTACTAGTCTATCATCAAATTAAAATATGCAGAAAAGTTCATCATGTGGAGACGTTTGCTGGAGAAGGAAATGTAGATTTAGGACTATAGTGAGCTGGAATTCTTTTTGTTGGTGATTAAAATTCTACTCCACAGTCATTGTATATGGAGATATAATTTCGTTATGAACATTTGGTTTAAAATATTTATTTGAAAGGTATTTATCCTCATTAGAATGTGCAGGTTATGTCTGTAAATACAGGCTGGATACAGCTATAAAGCTGAAAAAAAGTATTGGGATTCTGCCAATGTTCCCTAAAATTCATGTCTTCATAAACTGACTTCTGGAAAATAAGAATTTAATAGGCACAGACTTAAGAAACATGAGGAACCCGAGTACTCCTGCTCATAATATAAATTGTGTGGCCCCTTATTTATTTCATGTACTTACACCTTCTCCATCTGTGGTCCCAGAGCTCTCCTGTAGCAGGCAGTCATATTCCCCAGGGCTTCATTACACTTTGTACTTGTTGAACCATCTTTTATTCTCTAAACCTTTCTCAGAATTTTTGTGTTAATTGCTCGACATAGAATCTTAGTGCTGTGAAACTCCTGATGATCCCCTGAGAATCTCAAGTTTTAAAATTTAGAAACAGAGTCGGCAGCCTATACAAGATTATCCTCATGTCCAAAGTTAGAAATCACCGACATATTTTCTCAGAAGCTGTCAATGGCTTAATCTGGCCCCGCTTTAACTTTTGCAGGCTGCCAGTGTTGTTGCTTTCCTTCTTCATTATATCGAGCACCAGAAGCATTTATGTAACAAGTAGGAAATGAATGTTGCCCATTCAGTCCCTTTGTATTATGTAGTACTAGATTTGGTTGCTAAGCAGGGCTGAGACCATGAGATTTCAAAAGTTGTGCTGAACAATTAAGTAGTATTATTCTGAGATTAGTTTATGCATATTTTTAAAAGTGTTAATATCTTTAGTGCTTTGATATTTAATTATCAAATTAATCTTGTGTAAATTACATATCTACAAAATTGCTTTATGCAGTGCTATATACTTGCAGAAGGTGAGCCACTCATTTGACTCTAAGTTTTGTATTAATTAACAGAAGCGATATGAGATCATTGTGAACCACAGACAAAAGTGTATCCAAAAAAACCCCTAATATTCAAGTCTGTTTTATTTGCAGTGACACTTTTTTAAATATATAAAACAAAGTAATTAAATTTATCATTTCCCATGCAGTACTATTATCAATATTTAAGATGACTAGAGGAAAGGATGGTAATGAATAAACTTTTGTTGGCTTTTTAAGGTTAAGTTAAGCAACTAAGAGGTCTTCAGCCTTCTTAGTTGCTTCAACCAAATTAAGCAATGCTGCTGCATGCTTACTTCCAGCTCCCAAATTTAGGAATTGCCATGGCCCTCTACTTTATTCCTGAAGTATGGAAAAGAAAATAATCTTCATTAAATGCTTGAAATATGTATACATAAAATCAAGCCACTCCTTTGCTCCAAATAATCTGTTGACTTCCTGTCCAAATTTCTTAAAAGAGTCTACACCATCTGGCTCCTGCTTACTTCTGTCATCTTGACTCCTATCCCAGCATGACTATTTCACAAATTAAGATACTGTCTATTATTTTCTTCAGCCAGGATCATCTATTAATAATTTCTTTATTAATTTATGTATTCAATAAACACTAAATGAGTACCTACAGGAAGAGTATAGATATAAGTACACAAAACAAAAACTCCTGCCCTCATGGGGCTTCCATTCTAAATGTGTAGTGGTCAGCAGAGATGAGAGTGAAATGCATCACAAATCCATAAGTGAAATGTACAGTATATCAGGTAGTAATAAATAATATTACTAAAAAGAAAGCACAGAAGATAAGTGTGGAGTGCTGAAATTTGAAATACTCTGATCAGGGAAGGCCTTATAGAGAAGGCAATATTTGAGTAAACATTTGAAAGAGTAAATGCAGGACAAAGGACTAAGAATAGAGCAAGCAAATGCATAGCAATGGGAGAGGTAAGATCAAAGAAGTGAGTAGGAGCCAGATAACCTAGACGAGTGTAAGAATTTTAGTACTAAATGGAAAATATATCACTGGATAATTTTGAGCAAGGGAGTAATATGATTTTACGTGTACTTCAAAAACAAAATTATAGGGTTGCTGTGCTGAAAACAGACTGAACTGGGAAACAAGGCACAAAGTGGAAGACCAACTAGAATATTACCACAATAATCAGAGTGAGGAACAATTGTACTTTGGACCAGATGATATCAATGGAAGGGTGAAAAATGATCCAACTGACAAGATTTGCAGATGTTCTATACCAACAGATGTGTTGGTAAGTAGGAGATAAAATTGATGACTTTAGGATTCTGGACAAGAGAAATATAGGGGGAAAAAGGCGTGGGATGTGTTTACAAATCAAGTTGAGAACAATTGCAGGAGCAGCAGGTAGTACCAGGAGGGTGCATAGAAGGGATGTGCTATGTTTGAGATGCCCATGGATATGCAAGTAGAGAAGTCAAATAGGCCTCAAAGCATACAGGTGTGAAGTGCAGGAGGGAAATCTAGGCTGAAGATAAAATTTGGAGGTTCACAGCATATTGATGGTGTTTACAGCTAAAAAGCCAGATGACATCGCCAGGAAAGGTTATAAAACAAAAACAGAAGAGTTTGATGGCTGTAGCAAGGAAATAAAAAAAAGGAAAAAAAATGTAAAAAAGGAAATGAGAATAGAACTATAAATGAGAATATGGGCTCCAGAAAGCAGAGTGGTGAGATTGCTATAATGGAGGAGGTGATTAATGCTGCTCATTAATGCTTCTAAGAGATCCAATGAATGAGGACTTAAAACTGACCATAAGATTGAATATCATGGAGATTATTGGTGAGTTTTAAAAGAATCATTTCACTGAAAGGACAGGAGTAAAGAACCTGATTAAAGTCGTTTCAAGAAAGAATGAGAGAGGGGTAGAATGGAGACCTTGACCAATTCTGAGGGTTGTCATTGTCAAGAAAGTCAAATAATTGAGGTGTAGAAGATACGTCATAAAGAGATAATTGTCTTTAGCTTACAAGAAATTTAAGCGTGCTTGAATGCTGATGTAGATAGCAAGTAGAAGTTAGAGTAGATGATGAGATGTCCCTGAATAGATAAGAGATGTGCACAAGTGAAGCTGTTGGCCTTAGGTAGCTACTCAAGCAGTTTGGCGTCAGTAACAGAATGCAGAGAGTGTATAGATGTTGTCACAGGTAAGTAGATGTGATAGTGGATGCTTGTGAAGGCCTTTTTAAAATTGCTTCTATTGTAACTCTGAAATAAGATCTAGGTAATCAGCTGTAAGTAATGGGAGAGGAGATACTGGAGGATTGAGTGGGAATGTGAAACTATGACGGAATCATTGCGGAGAATAGGAGAGTGAATGGATTAAAGCACATTTGAAGTTAGTGATCTTAATATAAAGAAACAATAATCAGATTGTTGTGTGATTTTTTTTGCTTCCAGCTGCATTCATCTGTGATGGTACAGGCAAACAGTGGGTAGAAACTGTATTTTTTTTTTCACTAGCATTGAGGTTTCGCCAGGCAAGTTAGTGTAATGCAGAGAATAGTAATAGCTTTGAGAGTACAGTAATTTAAACTGGCAAAGGAGGGCAAGAAAAGTCTTAAGATATGAAGAATAATGAAAGGATAAATTACATGCCTTGGCAGGTTCAAACAACTGCTGAAATCAGAGGTTAAGAAGTCACCTAGCAATATAGTAGATGGAAATCTGTGTGCTAGAAATTGAGATTATGGAGAAGTTGAAATTATTGTTAATGACAAATCTCAGGCCTCATTATAGATAGGATTGAGCTATTCAATATAAGTAGATTAATAGGTATTCTGGAAGAAAGTCAAAGAACTGTTAGAACAAGCCCTAATAAACACAATGTATCTGGATATTGAAATCAAGTAATGTGGCAGGGAGGATGTTGAGGGTCAACATGGAGACAGCTGCTAAAACCTTCAAGGAATGAAAGGGAAGATGTATGCACAGAGTCAGTAGAAAAAAAATGCTAAAGAAGGGCAACTGGGAGATGTAGTCTGGGGATCAGATTTAACCTGAAGTGACTTCTTTTTCCATCATGAAAAACGGGGTTCACAAAAGAGAATTAAAGAGCCCTTTGGGGATTTGGAAACTAAGCATTTTGTAATAATTAAAGTAAATGGAAAAAATGCTATAATCACTGAGGCAAAAATAATGAGGTCTGGAGATCCATAAATAAAAGCAAGAGAAAAAAAGATAATAATATATACTTAAAAACCTACTTGACAGAATTAGGTGGCAGAATGGATATAGTGAATAGAGGGTGATGAATAATATGTTTGGCCTGGAAGATGTGACGTTTGAGATGCCCGTAGTACATCCACAGGCTGACATCCGGTGCACAGCCTGAAGCTTGTGTCTAAAGCTCAAGCCAAGTGATACAATATTGGAAGTCACTGGTGATAACTGAAACCATAGAAACTCATGAAAAATTCTAAGTGAAGCGTAGTATTTGAGACTGTAGTACAGGAAAAGTACCAATAAAAAGTTTGTCCAATTAATTCTTTATATTAAAATGAGCAGCAGTAGTGATGATGCTGATTTAAAGGCAGCTAGAGGTAGTAGGAGTAGCAGTAAAAATGAAACACTACTTACAAAGAAGAGTGAAGTAAGGTCTATTTTTCCACAGGTTTATTAAAGGCCATGCACTTTCAGAAAAATGAGGAAAAGAATTAAACCTCTTGGACAAGGTCATCCAGAGTTAGAGTTACAAAGTAACTAGAAATGTAGAGACAATTAACCAGATAATATCTTCACTTTAGGTTCTAGCAAGGAGGGTCCTACTTCCTTTCTATTCTTTCACTTCTTTCTTTTCAAAATTCCCTCATTGTCTACAGGAGAAGCAGAGAGACACCCTATTGTACAAAACATTTTCCTTCTTTCCTGACTCCTACTACACATAATGGGCCTTTCCTTTTGCAAAAGCTTCCCTAGCTTCTTCAAAATTTTAAAACTACCTCTGAATTATCAAATTAGCACTATGGGAAAACAGATCGTTGAGTGACTATCTCTATTTATATGTTTATTATTATATAACATAACCACAGTGTGACGTTATTAAAGGCAAAGACTATATTTTATTCAATGGTGTTCATCTTAAGCACATTTCCTGACCTAAAACAAGCATACGGTGTAAGTGTTGAGTGAAAAAAAAAACTGAATATTTCCCCTAAAACAGTCTGATCAAACCTGTACATTATTGAAATAGCTTGATGAAATTCAACCATGTTTTACCCCAACCTCGGTCCCTAAATTTTGCCATTTTGTGCTTAGAGTATCTCAGAGATCTATCTGCAAGTCAGATATTCCCTATTTTATTGTAGCCAACTATTAGGCATTCAGCATCACATCAGGGTAACTGGACAAAAAGATTAGTATGAAAACAATTAGCATAAAAATGAACCTATTTGCATTTTCTCATTGTAACCGTTTTGACTAAACAAGACATGCATCTAAAGTTTTTCTTGGGATTTGTTCCATTCCTTTTCCCTCATGCCATATCTTCACACTTATATTAAATTCCTCTAGTGAATACAGGTTTGGTTCAAAGTAAAGCTACTAACATACCAATTTTGCAGATAGTAAAAATGAGATTTAGAATTATTACTATAAGGAGACAAGGAACTAATGCATTGTAGAATCTTGATTTTCAGTTATACTTACTGACTCCCAAGACCAAGCCCGATCCATAGAATATATATAATTTACAACTAAAAAAATTCTTAAAATACAACTAATTTATAGTAACTTAACATTTCACTGATTTCTTCTCAAATCATAGACCTAACAATGCTGTTGGCAAAAATAGAATTAAATATTAAAGAATGTAAACAAATGCAGATTACCTATGTTTCACAATACCTATTTTAGAAATGCTGCATTTCTGGAATTGGATTTGTTGTACAAATTATGTTCATAAAATAATGTAATTGAGTTGACACTCATGATTAGGAAAAAAGAATTTTTGTTAATGGTTTGTTTTCTCATTGTTTATAAAATATTATGTGACTGCCAAAATTATAAATAAGATGTAAACTATGTTAAAGTTCTATTTCATTATACCTTAAATTTGCACTCTGCCAATATATTAGTGTATGTGTGCATGTTTGTCTATGTGCATGTGAGGATACCTTTGTAACTATTGATAAAAACAGTACTTATCAGAGTTTATTTTTAAGAAACTGTTAAGAGTAGAGTTAACTGAAGAATATTTATATAGTTTTTTAATTTAGAGATATCTGACAAATTAAAAGTAAATGCCATTCATTGTAATAACATTTAACAAATAATCACTAATACATAAAATAAAGTTTACTATCCATTTGGAATTTGTTTGACATATGTTCTTAAAATTCTTGGAAAGAATCTCTAAGCCTTTTCCGTGTAACAAAATTCTGCTCCAAATATCATTGCTTTGATTCCAATAAATTAAATTGCAATTTACTAAAACTTGGAGAAAAATGCCCAAGGGGATTACACAAAATCAGTGCTACCTACATTTAATAATAGGCAAATAGTAGATAAGTTCCATTTTATTCATTCACTAAAGTTTAGCTAATTTTCCGATACCACATTTTAAAACGGTTTCTGTTTTATGGCTTGTATCAAGCCAATCCATAATCTAATCTATCAAAAAGGCATTTAAGACTAATGGGTTGCAACTGGATGGGTTATAAGATAAAATGAGGGAGGGGGAAGATCTAAAAGGAGCTCAAATTTGATGGTTATTGGAATGAAAACTTATTTAAAATCTGAAATATGCAGACACCTGGTTAAATGGAGCAGATTTAATAAATGAGTGTGGCATTGTGATTGAGCACAATGTGGGAAACATTGTATTATTTTTATTATCATCTTTATTAAAAGAAAAATAACAAAAGTTGTTACCCAGATAGAATGTATCAAACATATGTGCCTCTAAGTTTTTTAACTTGATAAGGCATAAAAAGAACGTGTCAATAATGAAATGAATCTTTATCTTTGGAAATACAGGTAAATTTGATGCTTTGAATGAAAAGACACCTTGTTTGACTAGAAATGATCATGGTTCCAATTTCTTGTCAAACATGTTAGTTTCTTGCTGTCAGAGAACGCTGTTCCATTTCTGATATTTCAGCATCAGCCTTTTGCTATTACAAAACCAATGCCGTTGGCTGTCAGGACTTTACAGTTTCAATTGGCAGACTTATCTGTCTTCAGCAGGATTAGACAGAAATATTTCTTATTCAGAGGCTGCTCCTGTGGAAGACGGCAGCAGCCCCAGGAAATCTGAGTATGTTAGCTTCAAAGGACCTGTCTGCCACCCTACTGACAGTACACTCTGCAAAGAACCTTCCGATCTCCTGCTCCCTGGGCGGTTTTCTCTGCATCTTAAATATGTATTTTCGGCATTACATACAAACTTCAGCAAGTTCTATGTTTTAATATTAATCTACATAAGTACAAAAACAAGCTATAGATTTACATGCAATTGGCACTAGGACTTTCTGGTAATGACATTAAAACCATGAGGAGAGATGGCAGACAATGAGTCTAAAATTGTCAGCAGAAAAAATCAAAACAACAGAACAAATGATAATTTTTACCAATTGCTTATAACGTTAAAATAGTACTTTTCTTTTAAAAATGTTAAATAATAGTTTCAATCATTATTTGATAATAATAATAAAGGAGATCTCAGAGAAAGTCAAAGTTATTTGCCAAAAAACCTGTAATTATTTCTGTACTTCTGAAAGTGTGCAGACTGCTTTAAAACATCCCATCTGCATTTTCCTTTTCTATTTTGTATTTTCTCCCTGCTCGCTGCCCCCTTTTACTCCTTCCCCCATCAAAAAAAGACCAACAAAGCTGCTGTAAGTCTAGTGTGTGTGTGTGTGTGTGTGTGTGTGTGTGTGTGTTTCCTTTTTCCCAAGGGACTACATCTCTTAGTATTTACATGCCTCTAAAATTTTATCAAGTGCTTTATAATCTATTCATTGAATATTTTATTACTCCATAAAATCTGCAAACATCTCTACTTAGAAAATCCCAACCCTCTCTCTAGCATGGGAAAATGGCCCGTAACATTGAAAACTGTCATTGACCACAGTCAAGTATGACTGTTTATTTTTGTAGAGACAGAAATAAAATCTATATGGAATATTTATTTAATTCTTATTTTTAACATGCTATATTGGTAAATCATGGGATCTGTTTGGTTTACGTCACTGTCTTTGTTATCATTGTGAAGTTTTATTTATTTATTTTTATGCCACCACTCTTCCAGAAGGATCTCAACTGATGAATAAGTAGCATGTTTCACTGACTTATTCAGTGCCTTTGAAAGAAACACTATAGTGTGTTATTTCCTCAACTGGATAAATTTTAAGTAGTTTTTAAAGGCATAGCCATAAAATGCAGTTCATGCAATAGTGATAATCAGAAGCCTTTATGGCAGAAAAAAAAAATAGATCATTTTACATCTTATGTTGCTTTGCTGCAAAAAAGTAAAATATTGCCTTGTTAGTTAACCATAAGTTTAGTAACTTAAAATGTATGACAATCAATAGCTTTAGAGCTCAAAATATTTATTTGAAACCTAACAACTGCTTAAATTGATCAATAAAAATAACTTTACTGCCTAATTGTTATTTAATACTGATTTATTTTTCACCAGGGCCCCCAAAATTACACAATATAAGCATGTGGCACTGTCTCTTTAGGGCTGACTTCACAATCACAGATTTGATTATCATTAAATACCTTGCACTCATACACATTTGCAGTTATACCCACTAAAACACAGTTGACTAATTACATTAGGTTATTCTCATAGAAATTTTGTTTTCAATTTTATAATTTTTTTCAGTGCATTTCTCTGGCAAAGTGTTCCACATCTCGGTCAAGCTACAAAATCTAAATTAAAAACAGCATAGTGATGCCATTAGCTTATGGTCCAATCTGAAGTTCCCATATCTCCATTACATGACACTGATCCAGTCAAATGACCATTATGAATTAAGCATCATGAGAGCACAGAGGATTTCCCTGAAGGTGTTTGAAAAGATTTCAGAGAAAATATTAATTTATCCCCTCTCATACTGAACATTAATTTAGTATCTACTATGTGAGAAGTACTGACTAAGCATAAAGCTTCTCCTTTAGGGAAAAAATACCAGTGAATTTTAAAAGACATTTCATCTTTATTTGAGTATCATTTTCAAAAAACAAAGCTCCTATTTCTTCTGATTTTGTGTGCATGTACATGTTTGTATGTAACAGAAAATAATATTATTGAACAAGTAATCAAGATAAATTATATTTTTCTTTATGGACCATAAATGACAGTTTATATAGTTAGTATTATAAGGAGAAAAACACTAGACTGAAGCTTTGTCACAGCTTTTTGCATCTATGAAAAGAAAATAATTGAGGGATCAGTTGTCTATCCAGTAAAAGGGGCAGCAGGAATTAATAATACACTAAATATTCTAAAAGTTTTACCCAACTACTTCATTTATGGTCCTTGCATCCATTACAAATACATTTACTCATACTCGTCATCAAGAAAAAAAAACAAATGAATGAGATGTGTTCCACTCATAAGCTGTGTTTATCTCAATGTTCTAAGCCTGAAAATAAATAGGTTCTAATTCAAAAAAAAATTTAAATATTTATCAGCCTGGAAATAATATGTATTTTGCTAAGCTTGCTACCTCTTTCTCTATTGATGCTTATTGCCTTTGGTTTATATAATTCTAATTTGTCTGTTTTAGAAATCAACACTGCAATGAAATGCAGTCTTTAGAAAAGAGCAAATGCTGAAAAGAGGCATGGTTCTAATATCACAGAAAATGATCTGTTTTCATTATGACATGATGATTCATTTTTATCCCTAAGTGTGACTCTTTAAATAGAGAAGCAGCTTATTTTCTAATATTTATTTCCTCTCTAAGTTGTTTTTTATTAGAAATTGTATTGCTTCAAGCTGACATTTTTCTAATATTGGTATGGTTTTTCCTACATTTTATGTCATTAAAAATTATGCATGCCTCAACAACAGCATATCCCAATTGAGTCATATCAATGTAAATAAAAATGCAAAGAGGCGAAGTTGATAATATTACCAAAAAATTGGTGTTTAGGGTATAATATGGAGATTAATTCTGCACAGATGTTCAGCAGAAATAAGATCTGCACCTCAATTGAGTAAGAGTATTGCCTGTTTTATTGCTCTGTCTATGTACAGCAGGGAAGGGTAGAGAGACTATGACCTTGAATGCATCACAGAACATGCTGCTTTAGAAAAAAGAAAAAAAATATCACTACTCAAAGGTATGTTCAAACAGTTGAAAAATAGTAATAATAAAAAAGGTAAAATTATAAAAACATTAAACCAACAAACATGACAATATCTAGTGTTTACATTTAGGGTGGAAGCTGTGAGCGCATAATTTTAGATAAGACAAAATATGGAAAAAGAGAAGCTATTTTATTTTCTCATTTAGACAGGGGATTCAAAGAATGAATTAGTACCTACAATTCCTACATTGTATGTAACCAGATAATGAGGAGCTATAATTTGCAACATGATTATTGTGCATTTTGTCTGGGAGGTTGGAGTTTGTAACTAACTCATTTTCCTTCTCAATGTGTTGTGTATACAAATATTTTTATAATCAATTAATTAAAAATTTTGTTATCCCCAGTCCTAATGCTAATAGTCAGAAGCAAGAGTTATCCATTAAATTCAAAGGGGAAAGGTCATTTCTGATAAAATGTGAGCAACATCATGAAAAGACAAAACAAAACAAAAACAAAAAATAACTCTAGCATTTCCCTAAATCAATGTAGTTCAACTTCCTAAACTCCTTCCCTTAGTTTAGCTTGACCTTCCAACCAACAGTTATCTAAGGGAATTGCAGCATTGATTGGGTCTCAAACAGTAATATTTCCTGAATTTTGGCATTTTCTTCACTAGCAGACATAACCAAAAAACATAACTAATATTTTCATGTCTGTCACCAGACATAGCAATAATTTTATATCACAGTAGAGATATATCTCCTCAGAATAAAGATTGAAATCATGTCTCCTCAAACAAAAATCAGACTTTTTCTCTTACTCAACAAAAATTGTCTTAACAACCATAATGGTTCAAGAAAATTTTAGCAAGTATCTTCACCAAGGTATAGAGATAGGTTTATTCATCCCTCGATCCTCAAGGCTCAGTCCTAGGTAAGAAGAAGTTTGTTAAAGCAACTTTTTTTTTTAAAGAGACAGATCTCTTCCTACTCTAAGGAAGCACTTAAACTGTCTTATAATAAATAACTATTAACTTTGTCCTTAGTAATATTTAATTTTATATATAAATTTTCCATTATAAAAAAAGTATTTCAATGTTATTATTGGAATCACATAGAAATTAATCATGTCAGTCTTCATAAAGTAGGATACACTTAGATTAGGGATTAAAACTTAAGTATTTTTTCAAATCTAGAGATGCAGTGGTCAAAAAGCTAATGTCTGTCTAGCAAAGAGTTTATGTATAAGGTCATAGAATGAAAGATTTTGCAGACAAAGTTGAAACAAGTCAATAGAAAACAACAGGATAATCAGAGAAAGTATGCAATCCGTGTATCTCTATGAAAAGTAATTATCTGGTGCTTATAAGTAGAATTTATTAATTGGGAAAATGCACAGATACTAAGTAAGAAGAGTTCCAGAAGGGCTGTCTGTGATAAGTGGAGGACTCTTGACTATGGAAATGGCTGAAATCCTGTCTTTCTCACCTGAGGAGCTCCATTTGGGTGTTCTTAGCACCATGTTTGAATAGTTCTATGGAAATAGTAAAAATCACAGATATAATAAGGACTCCAATTTGAAACTATTTTTATCCATTCTCTCGTTCCTATGATGTAAGTTGAGAGTTAGTAGTTAAAACTGACAGAACATAGGAGATACCACAAAGATAGCATAGAATAGAAAGAGAAAAGGAAAGAAGATAAAATATAAAGCCTTGGATAATTGTGTGTGTGTGTGTTTTTGTGTGTATGTGTGATCATAAAACAACACAAATAATGAGAAAGATTTCTGCTTTGGGCCAAGATGGAAAAACAGAGACTGGATTTATTCTCCCACTTGACCAAAAACAGGGGCAAAATATACAAAACAATGATTTCCTCTTTTTTTCAAGTTCTGTTTATTTATAGAGGAAAGGATTCTTGTGATGTCACATGTAATGGTAAATATAAAAATGGCTTTTGAGGGTCAGGCGTAGTGGCTCACACCTGTAATCCCAGCACTTTGGGAGGCCACGGCAGGTGGATCACAAGGTCAGGAGATCGAGACCATCTTGGCTAACACAGTGAAAACCCATCTCTACTAAAAATATAAAAAATTAGCCGGGTGTGGTGGCTGGCGCCTGTAGTCCCAGCTACTCAGGAGGCTGAGGAGAATGGGGTGAACCTGGGAGGCAGAGCTTGCAGTGAGCCTAGACAGTGCCGACACTGCACTCCAGCTTGGGTGACAGAGCGAGATTCCAAAAAAAAAAAAAAAGGCTTTGAAAACACTTAACTTGAAGAAACAGGGTATTTATATAACATTGAAGTATCTCTCCCAAAGTAGTTGTTAATTACTGAGGTGATTTTCTTTTAAAAATTTAGATCTTATACAAAAATTAGTTAAAGATGGACTAAAGACTTAAGTGTAAAACCCAAAACCATAAAAACTCTAGAAGGAAACCTATGTAATACCTTTTAGGACATAGGCATGGGCAAAGACTTCATGATGAAAACATCAAAAGCAATTGCAACAAAAGCCAAAATTGACAAAAGGGATCTAATTAAACTAAAAAGCTTTTGCACAGCAAAAGAAACTTCACTGGAGTGAACAGGCAACATACAGAATGGGAGAAAATTTTTGCAATCTACCCATCTAACAATGGTCTAATATCCAGAATCTCCAAGGAACTTAAAAAAATTTATAAGAAAAAAAAAACCATCAAAAACTGGGCAAAGGATATGAACAGACACATCTCAAAAAAACACATTTATGTGGCCAACAAACATTAAAAAAAAGCTCAACATCATCGATCATTAGAGAAATGCAAATCAAAACCGCAATGATATACCATCTCACAACAGTCAGAATGGTGATTATTAAAAAGTCAGAAAACAATAGATGCTGGTGAGGCTATGGAGAAATAGAAATGCTTTACACTGTTGATGGGAAGGGATTGCAAATTAGTTCAACCATTGTGGAAGACAGTGTGGCAATTCCTCAAGGATCTAGAACCAGAAATACCATTTGACCCAGCAATCCCATTACTGGGTATATACCCAAAAGAATATAAATGATTCTGCTATAAAGACACATGTACACGCATGTTTATTGCAACACTATTTACAATAGTAAAGACATGGAACCAGCCCAAATGGCCATCAAAGATAGATTGGATAAAGACAATATGGTATATATACACTGTGGAATACTATGCAGCCATAAAAGGAATGAGTTCATGTCCTTTGCAGGTAATGGATGAAGCTGGAAGCCATCATCCTCAGTAAACTAACACAGAAACAGAAAAAAAACACCACATTTTCCACCACGTAAGTGGAAGTCGTACAGTAAGAACACATGGACAAAGGGAGGGGAACAACACACACCAGGGCCAGTCAGGGGGTAGGGGGTAAGGGGAGGGAGAGCATTAGGACAAATAGCTAATGCAAGTGGGACTTAAAACCTAGATGATGGTTTGATAGGTGGAGCAAATCACCATGTCACACATATACCTGTGTAACAAACCTACACATTCTGCCTTTGTATCCCAGAATTTAAAGTAAAATAAAAAAAAAATACTATTTTTAAAAAATGTATTTCAATAGGTTTTTGGGGAACAGGTGGTGTTTGGTTACATGGATAAGTTCTTTAGTGGTGATATTTGAGATTTTTATGCACCCATCATCTGAGTAGTGTACACTGTGCCCAATATATAGTCTTCTGTCCCCCACCCTACCCTCACCCATGTCCCCAAGTCTCCAAATTCCATTGTGTCATTCTTATGCCTTTACATTCTTATAGCTTAGCTCCCACTTATAAGTGAGAACATATGATGTTTGGTTTTCCGTTCCTGATTTACTTCACTTAGAATAATGGTCTCCGACTCCATCCTTGCTGGAAATGAGATTATTCTGTTATTTTCATGGCTGAGTAGTGAGTCGTATTCCATGGTGTGTGTGTGTGTGTGTGTGTGTGTGTGTGTCACATTTTCTTTATCCACTTGTTGGTTAATGGGCATTTGGGCTGGTTCCATATTTTTGCAAATGCAAATCGTGCTGCTAAACATATGCATGTGCAAGTGTCTTTTTCATATAATGACTCCTTTTCCTCTGAGTAGGTACCCAGTAAAGAGATTGCTGGGTCAAATGGTAGATCTACTTTTAGTTCTTGTTTTCTTTTTTTTTTTTTTTTTTTTTTTTTTGAGACGGAGTCTCGCTCTGTCACCCAGGCTGGAGTGCAGTGGCGCGATCTCGGCTCACTGCAAGCTCCGCCTCCCGGGTTCACGCCATTCTCCTGCCTCAGCCTCTCCGAGTAGCTGGGACTACAGGCGCCCGCCACCACGCCCGGCTAATTTTTTTGTATTTTTAGTAGAGACGGGGTTTCACCGTGGTCTCGATCTCCTGACCTCGTGATCCGCCTGCCTCGACCTCCCAAAGTGCTGGGATTACAAGCGTGAGCCACCGCGCCTGGCCTTTAGTTCTTGTTTTCAATGTCGTGCAACAAACAATGGTTCCTTGAGAGAAGCAATCTTGGAGAAACCTGTAATTGCAATTGTACCAGCTCACTGCCTTGAGAGAATATTCAGGCCATACCACAAGGAGAAGCAACCCAGTTAGAACCCAATGAATTCCTTGGATAAAGTATATGGAGCAAGGTGTCTGAGGATACCCAGGCAGTAGGCAGAATAGACTAAAGCTAGTAGAAGGGAGTAACAAAGAGGAAAGAGCTACACAGAAAGAGAACTCTGAAGGTATGCCAAGGGCTCTTCTCAAATATTTTGCAGAGTGCTTATCAATTCAGACATGTAGAACATCCTAGGCTGGGGAAAACATTCACCACTACTCTTAAAACAAAAGGTTGATATCTTAGATTTTATTAAAACCAAGCCACAGGCTTGAAGAATGTATTTGCAGTACTTATACAATTAAGAACTGTATCCAGAATATACACAAATTGCTGTAAATTGATAGAGCTCTGCCAATTCAATTTTAAAATAGTTTAATATTAGAACAGGTGCTTTACAAAAAAATATACTCAAATGGCCAATATACATATAGAAAATTTTTCAAAAGCATTTGTGATATAAGAAATGCAAATTAGAACTACAATGAAGAAACTCTAAAAACCCAACGGAATATCTAATATCAGAATGACTGAAAATACCAGGTATTGGACAGAAGGTGGAGATAGCAGAATGTATATATTACCATGTGGAGGGTAAGTTGGTACAATGACTTTAAAAAAAATGCCTCACAGTATGGCCTGGCATGGTGGCTCATGCCAGTAATCCCAGCACTTTAGGAGGCCAAGGCGGGTGGATCAGCTGAGGCCAGGAGTTCGAGACCAGCCTGACCAACATGGTGTAAACCTGTCTCCACTAAAAATACAAAAATTAGCCAGACATGGTGGTGCGCACCTGTAATCTCAGCTACTCAGGAGGCTGAGGCAGGAGAATCTATCTCAGCTACTCAGGAAGCTGAGGCAGGAGAATCGCTTGAACCCAGGAGGCAGAGGTTGCAGTGAGCCGAGATTGCACCAATGCACTCCAGGCTGGGCGACAAAGTGAGATTCCATTTCAAAAAAAAAACTCTTGGCCAGTATCAGCTGAAGTCCACACATACTTATCACATGACTCAGCAATTTAGCTGCTAGGTATTTTCCCAACATAGTTGAATACTTAAATTCACCAAAAGGTATATGTACAAATGTGTACAGCAGGTTTAATTTTAAATGTACTAAACTGGAAACAATCCAAAACCCACCAAGAGTAAAATGCCTACTGAAAACGAAAGTATATTCATTCAGTGGAGTGATATTCAAGTTAAAAAAAAAAAAAAAAAACTCTGGAGCTATATGCAGCAACATGTAATATTCTGACAGATAAACAAAAGTGTATTCTCAGATTCCATTCACATGCAATTCAAGAGATATATTTTTTGAGTTTTAAATTTAAGATTAAATTTGCTGTTTCAACGTTAAGCCTCAACAGTTATTTAAAAACTAACAATAATTATTCTATTAGAGCAGGTAGTGATTAAGAAAATAAAGGTAATCATAAAAAATTAACCTCTGACCATCACTAACTAGCAATGAAAATAGAATGTTGTTGAATAAGTATGCCTGGGTCTATAGGGAAATCTACTGCAAAGTAGGAGATTTCAGGGTAACAGAAGAAAAAGGAGGAGGGAGAGCAGAAAGGAAAGGGGAAATAAAGGTGAGGGGGAGGAAAGGGAAAAAAGAAAGATAAGAAAAAGGAGAAAGAAAGAGGACAAGAGAATTAGAGAAGTAAATAAAGAAATGAGAGAGAGAAAAGGAAAACTCAAAACAATTATTTAAAGAAACCTGACTTCATAGCATGTTCTTCTGATTATAAAATACAGATTTCAAATTCTATATTTTGAATATCTACCTTCATTTTCCAGTCTTATCAAAAATTCAAACAACGACTTTCCTTTCTTTGGAAGTCTTACATATGATCTTTTATTGTTAATCATCCTTATACACAGATATTAATATTTTTATTTTTGGCATTTATGATGTTATATTAGTAACCTGTGGTTTGGAAATTGCAGCTATCTGGACATTTTCCTGAAATTCCTATGATGAACAACTGTTAACACTGCAGCTAGAAAGGAAAAATCATAGCACATTTTAAATAAATCATAAGGTTTGTCAACAAAACAGTCTAAGAACAAAACATTAAGACTGTGCTTAACAATCCGCTGTTCTGCCACAAATAAAACATCAGGGACATGCTTATATGCATTTGAAATTTGATCATTGCTTGCCTAAATAACACCTGCACACAAATGCATTTTTAAAACTTCAGTCCCTTAGCTGTTGCTGTCTCCTTGTACCTTGAATGCCTTTCATGTCCTTTTCATCATACTAAATTTCTATTCATACTTCAATGTTTAGTTCAAGTGCCATCATTTTTATGAAGTCCTCAGAGATCCTCCTGTCAAAATGAATTTTTCTTTCCTCTGGCTTCACTCAGCATCATACTTGTGCTATGGTTTAGCATTTATTTTAATTTGACTTTTAACTAATTAATATCTTTTTGTCTATCTCTGGTTTATAAATTAAAAGATAGTAGGCTTTATCAAACATGCCTACCTTACCGCTCTTATCCACACAACATCCAAAATTAATATTTTCAATATACAATTATGTAACGATACTCCTCTCCTTCAAACTCTTCACGATTGCTCATCTCACTTGAATAAAATCTGAGACCATTGTCATCATAGTCATGGATTAACATGTTGTTTTTTCTGCTTACCTCTATCATAGCCTCTTACTATTCACCATTTGATGTCTAGGTTTCATTAACACTACCTACATTCCAATCATCAAATATATCAGTATCTTTTTCACTCTGTATCAACTACACAGATAAACCACTCAATCTAGCATACTACTCTCCTAGACATGCTCAATTGTATCACTGTTGTATTTCCTACAGCATTTATCACTAAGTGATACTTTGTTGGCTATTTTTTTTACTGACCTCAAACACTAACACATAATCTCAATTAAGCAGAAACTTTTTCCTCTCTTTATTGCTTTATCTCTGTGCCTGGAACAGACATCAAAGAATATTTGCTAATAAATTACTTATAATATCACCATGATAGGTTGATTTAATTAATGGCCTCATTTTGTCTTTCCTCCATCTATCTATATCCTTTAATGTTTATTCTTAATTCTTCTCAATAGTGAGACAAGGTTTATTTCCCTCTGTTTGGTTTTGGACTGACCTTTAACTTGCTTTGGCAGATAAAATATAGCATAAATAACTATGTCAATTCTAACTATTGGCCCCTGGAAGCCTTCTGAATTTTCATTTGGCCGCTCTTGTACAATATAGCCTTGTCGTAAGAACAAGCCCAGGATAGACAGCTGAAGGATGAATTACATGGAGCAGAGATGTGTCTTGACAATTGTGCAGCTGAGGCCATCTTAGAACAACCAACAGCCCGTTGATCACCAGACATGTAAGAAATCTCAGCCAAAAAAAGCAGAACATGATATGCAGGTGACTACAGAGACATGAATGAGCCCCCATCAACACTAAAAGAACCACTCACCACAGATTCATGCATTAAATTAATGATTGTTTTAAGCCATTGAATTTTGAGTGATTTGTTACGTAGAATCACTGTGGCAAAAGATAATTCACATACCATAGTATATTGCAAATCATAGAGTCTCATTGTCTGTTAGTTGGAATGTCTTCAAATTAAATATATCTGTATGCTAAACTTCTTCTTTGAGCTAAAATTTTACATCTCCAACTGCCTGGTGTATTTCTAAACTAAAAGGAACAGTTTCATCAAATTCTGCCTCCTTTCTCCGTGACCTAGGCATGAGGTTCCAAACTTTATATCAGCATTGACTACTTCTTTTTTTATCTCCATATTCAGTGTCACTGTGGGCTATCAATTATTCCTAAACTGAAACATTTCAATGCATACTCTCTTGTCTAATTTTATTGGCACCATGCTAGTCCAGCACTTCCAGAAGTCAGCCAAATAGATGGAGAATAGTAACTTACATTGTGCAGTGTTTTACAATGTTCAAAACATTTTCACACTGCATTCTATTTAATGGCTACAACCACCTTGGATCATTCTACATAGACCTTCCTATCTTCACTTAAACGTTGATGAAACTGAAACTCTGAGAAGACAAGTAAAAGCCTTCTAGTCCTCTTCACTACACTGTGTCTTACCAACTCAGCAGCCTCCTAGTTTATTTACCTAGTTTAAGTTTCTACTCATTCTGCCCACAAAATGGTATCAAAGGAATATTCTTCAGACTATCCTTCCATTCCCCCCTTCAACAACTTAAATATTTATTATTTAGAGCATTAAGTTTAAATTTGCCAAAATTTAAGGTTTAAATTATATTTTTATTTTTTTTCTGGTGACCTTCAAGACCTCAAAAATCATTATACTAAAATATTTCTATCTTATAAGACATATTTTACTGAACCCTATCAACACCTCTTAATAGTTCTTTTTATCAATGCTTCTTTAGTTCAGTAATCTGGAATACATCCTGGTTTGAACTATAAAATATAATATCCATGAATATGTAAAACTATTATGAATCCATAAATTTTTTTAAACAAAATTTTAAGTGCAATACCTCTGGTCCTAGCCTAATAAGTTTGCCTTAAATCTTCTATTTTTACTTTCTCTTATGGTCCTACTCTAAAAACATATTTAAGTGGAATAAATCACATATTAAGGGATTTGCCACAAAATTCTAAAGATGGTGCATTGTTTCATGCCAGGGCCCTAACACGATGTCAGAGAAGTCTCTTCAGTTTCCATTTTTTTATTGAAGAAGTTAACATATGTTTGGTTGAGAATTCAAGTCTGGAAAATAGGAAGTATTATGAAGTGTCAGGATTAACAGGTCTTAAAATTTAACAGCAAGCTAGAAAGCCTGGGTGGTAGAGTCTGTAGGTTGCAAATTCCTGGTCACAGAGTAGGGTAGAGAAGGATGTATAACACATCATAGAAGTAAATATAAAATGTGCAGGCCAATTTACCATTTTTGCTACTTGGTATCACTTTTTCTTTGCTTTTAGTTAAATGAATTATCTTCCTAAACATAAAGAAGATAGAAGACCTTTCAGCCACTATGTCATCCCAGGTGATGTCAATCCAGTCCTACTCCCACATGGAACTTTAACCACTATCTACACAAGGTAAGAAAGAAAAGGAGTGAAGGAAATAAATAATTGATTAATATAAAATATGCATACGTGTCACAGCCCAGACTTCTGCAGTTTATTTGAGGTTGGGATAACAATGATAATGTCCTTCTTCCATTACATGCTAGGCTCCTGAAATAGCAATTTACTAGCTAGGGTTCTTTACCATATAGATTAACCCAAATTCCTCAAAGATGCCTTCTATCTGGAGTAGCTTAAATCGAGACCCTTGGTCTGACATGATGTTGAATAGAATACCATGACTGTGATGAGGCACTGTGTTAGTCCACTGATGGTGGTACCAGGAAACTCACTGTAGACAGGGAAAGAAAATGAATTTTATAAATATATGTCTATTATGATAAAGATACATTATTACCTTCTTGATGAAAAACGTACATTGTAATCATCCAGACAAGTAGATTGCTGGTCCTCCCCAGGAATCATGTACATCACTGGCTTGCAATACTATTAATAGTAGCTTGAGCACTCAGCAGATTTAGTAGCCAAATTGGCCATGAAGTTGAGGCTTTGGAATGCGAATATATTTCTGCTGCCATGGCCATTCTGTATATAAGTCTTTTAATCGAACTCTGTTGATCAAAGAAAGAGGCTGGTTGAAAGCTACGAAACAGCTGCTGACCAGCGTTAGCTCCCTTTGCATCAGATGCTCTGTGGTGTGCACTCATATTGGACCAGATATTCTCACTTTATTCCAAGAAGTCTTTCTATATTACTTTCTCACAGACATTCTTATCTTGTTCTTTCAAAATCCCAAAAACCATCACTCAGAGAAGCCCAGGTCAGATAGTGCACAGAAGCCAGTTTTTCCAGGCACAGAACAAGCCAGAGAAAAAGGATAGATTGGGGGTTGGAGATTTGGAGGTGGCTGGAGAATTTTAAACAAGAACATAATAAATGATTGCATTTTCTCTACCCCAAGGTTAATTTCAAGTTCTGCCTAGTTCAGGCTATACTAAATTATATTGCAGTATGACTAATAGGGTAGAAAATCAGCCAAGTTTATGACCTTCTTGCTGCAAGTTTAGTGGTCCTTTTAATTTCTCTCATGTAGTGACTCATCACCAGAAACTTAGAAATCTGTTTCTCTCTAAGTAACTCAGCACCAGAAGACTTTAGATATCAATCTATACATTTATTCATAGCAGCGTCATGCTATTATCTTTGGTTCATAATTTTATTTCTAGATCACAACATTTTTGATTCTTCAGAAAGAGTTTTTAGAAAAAAATACTTTAATCTGTATTTTTTCAAATGATAAAAATCAGTATTACCTTCCCTGAAGTATTCACTTTTATGTGTATTTACTATTTTTTGGTAATATTATCCACTAACTCAGGATATTTCTCATATTCCTACAATGACATAAAGCTACATATGTCACTGAAGAGATCTTTGGATGTAAATTTCTCCTCCTGGGAGTCTGATTATTTGTACATGAGTGGTACTGAACCAGGACTGTACATTTGAAGAATCTGAGTAGAACAAACAAATAAACAAACAAAAACTGATTAAATGAAATAAAATAAGGGATCCGTTTTCTTTGTTTGTTTGTTTTGAGATGGAGTCTCGCTCCGTTGCCCAGGCTGGAGCGCAGTGGCGCGATCTCGGCTCACTGCAAGCTCCGCCTCCCGGGTTCACGCCATTCTCCTGCCTCAGCCTCCCGAGTAGCTGGGACTACAAGTGCCCGCCACCACGCCTGGCTAATTTTTTGTATTTTTAGCACAGACGGGGTTTCACCGTGTTAGCCAGGATGGTCTCCATCTCCTGACCTTGTAATTGGCCCGCCTCTGCCTCCCAAAGTGCTGAGATTACAGGAGTAAGCCACCGAGGGATCAGTATTTTAATAACTACCTTGGATATTTTAATGTTTGAAAATTATTGATTTACTTAAAGACCTTCAAATTCTCTAGTTCTTAAGTTAGCCTTCTCAATTCACAAAATTATTTAGTATTTATTTTCTATGAAGTTACATTGTTGCCCTAAATTGTAATGTTTCTAAATTGTATCCTTTATTGTATCATATAGGTCATTGAATCTTTAATTTTACAAGCTGAACTTTCCACTTGCATAAACTCTGATATCATTTCTATTAATGAAAATAATGTCAGTTATAGGAAAATGATAATTTACATGTGATGGTGATATTTAATTTTCTTTAAGTAAATCTGTTGAGTGTCCTTTTTCTTGCAATTCATGGAAAGGACAATTATAAAATTGAAATAAAACATATATCATGGACAGATTTATTTTCTTCAGATGTATTAAAAATCAAAAGTTCTAAAACTATTAAATGATATAGTTAAAAAGCAAAAGGAGCTTTATTTTTAGTTTAAATACTTTTGTAAGTTCAAAAACTTTCACAAATGTTTGTATTATAAATATAATGCTAAATTAAAAGAAAAAAAAAGAGCAGTGGAAAGCAGAGAAGCACACACACAAAAATCACTCCCAAATCCTCAGATTAGAGACAAACAATTTATAAAGTTTAGCATAAATTCTGGCAGTATGTTTAATGATAAATTTTCTAAAGACTCTAACAATTTTCAGACAAGTACTTGTTAGGAATTTATAAATAGTTTAGTAAATATAGCCCATAGCAAAACCACTCCTCGTGCCATCTGAAATAACATCCACTATCTCTTTTTGCAGTTATCATTGACATTTCTCCAGCACTATTGCATCAATGTCATTGGTTATTTTATTTTATTGTTTATTTTACTGAGACAGAGTCTTGCTCTGTCACCCAGGTTGGAGTGCAATGTTGCAATCTTGCCTCACCACTACCTCCACCTCCCTGGCCCAAGCGATTCTTGAGCCTCAGTCTCCCGAGTAGCTGGAATAACAGGTGTCTGCCACCACGCCTAGCTAATTTTTGTATTTTTAGTACAGACGAGGTTTCACCATGTTGCACAGGCTGGTCTCAAACTCCTGACCTCAAGTGATCCACCCGCCTCAGCTTCCCAAAATGCTGGGATTACAGGCATGAGCTACCGTGCTCAGTCTCACTGGTTATCTTAATAACTGCATAAATAATTTCTTAAAACACTGGTCAAATATTTATATTCTTTCAATAAACATTTCTCACCCCTCCTTAGCTACTCACTCCTACCTATTCCCTGCTATTGCTATACACTAAACCTGATTTTTAACAGTGACTATTAATACCACTCCTTCAACATATCAGTTTTCAGTGTCTGAAAATAAGAGCACATCTGCAATTTTCTATCTTGTACCTTCTAGTGAAGTGGCGTCATTGTCTGGGGTAAATACCCAAGGTCAGTCATCTCACACCAGGGAAATCAAAGGCACAAACACACAAGAAATGAGTTTAAGAGTGGAGGTTTAATAGGCAAAAGAAAGAGAAAGGAAAATAGCTCTCTCTCCTGCAAAGAGAGAGAGGGTGCACATGAGTGGGTCTTCCGGTTTCGTGGTCAAATGCACGGGTCTTTATAGAAGAGCTTGAGGAGGTAGTGTCTGAGTTACATAGGGCCCCAGAGATTGGTCGGACCAGGTGTGACGTTTGCATAGTGCGCTAAGAGGCTGACCATGTACCCTAACCTTTTACTATGCAGATGGGTTCTCTACCTAGCCAGCACCATATTGTCTGTTCCTTATTGTACACGTGGTTGACAAAGAAAAGGGAAGATAGAGCCACCACGTTGAACATGCCTAGCCCCCAGGTAGCCTTTTCCTATTGGCACTACTGCCAGCATTCACCCGTACAAGCTTCCAGTTGCTTATTTATGTCTGCAGCTCCAGTTTACAGGCTGTTCTTTGTTAAAAAAGAAATGATTTGGGGGCTGCTTTTTGTTAAAAGGAAGCCTAATGAGGACTTCCTTACCTTCATTAACTGCCTAATTTCTATTTAACCCTTATATCATTAGCATTCTAGCTCCAACAATCCTTCAACCTTACTAGGATCTATTTTCCATGGATCTACCATTTTTTATTTTATTTATTTATTTTTACTATTTTTATGTTCTTTGCCTGCGTTGTTTCTTTGTAGAAATAATTTTAACTTTTTCATTCAGGAGGTACATGTGCAGGTTTGTTATATGGGTATATTGCATAATGCTGAGGTTTGGGGTACAAATGATCCCATCACCCAAGTAATCAGCATAGTACACAATAGATTTTTCAGCGCTTGTCCCCTTCCTTCTCTCCTCCATCTAGTGGTTCCCAGTGTCTATTGTTTCCATCGTTATGTCCATCCCACTTTGTTTCTTACACTGAAGCATCTATCCTCAACTCCTGTGCCCTTTCCACCTCTTAGTGTTCACTTGACAAAAACCCAACTTGAATTAAGTAAATTTTCTTAACACTCATGCTTATGCAGTTAAACATGCCTGGGGAGAAAAACAAAACACAAGCATGCTGACTGCTCTTACTTTAAATACATGAAGATCTAACCTCAAATTGTTCTTCAAGATTGGCTGGCAGCTCAATGTTTCCTCGTTTTATTCACACTCCTACTCTCTCCTAGAGGATGATTTCAAATGACTTATCTCCTCAAATATCCTATGCCTCACCCTCAACCTCATTTTTCTTAGTTTACTAAGAAATCAGAAGAATTAAGAGAGAACATGTACAATCTAATTCCAACACACTTACCTATGTGTCTGCATGTAACACCCCCATCCTGTTAATGTCGGTTTATTTTTCTTGATCTTACCTAAGACCATATCCCTGCCTTTGTTCTAGATCCATGCTATATCATGTTTATGACAGATTTTTTCTCAAAATTTTCCTCACACTTCAGTGAATCATCTATTTTTATCTCTTTCTTCTGATTATTATCATCAGCAGTCAAGCATGCTGTTACTATCTTATCTCTACAAAATTCAGACTTGGCCCCACTTCCCCCTCAGTTACCAGTCAATTGTTTTACATTCCTTCACACACACACACACACACACACACACACACACGAGAGAGAGAGAGAGAGAGAGAGAGAGAGAGAGAGAGAGAGAGAGTTTGCTTGTCTGTACCTCTAATTATCAATAATTTTATCCTCTTTTCTTTTGAACCATAACAGCCTGACCTTTACCTTTCCCTTCATTAACATTGCATCTGTCAAGTTCACAATTACAGCCACTACTAAATCCAGCAGTATTCAATGCTTATATTACAGAGGCAAGAAAGACTTCATTCAAAAAAACTGCAGAGGGGAGAGAAACTTAATTCAACTCTGCTGAAACAAAAGGTGTGAAGGTTTTTAAGATTAGGGTGAGATAAAGACCTTGAGGCAGGGAGGAGGGAGGTGGACCAATGTGACATGCCAAGTTCATTGAGCTATTCCTGAGTTTGTGAGTGTTTTTTGTCTGCAATTATGCCCTGTGTATCTGCTAATTGGCTTCCATTGAAATCAGGTTTCTACTGTCCCACAGAGATTGGGAGATAAGAATGCTATCTCCTTAGATGTTTATGTTTCGAAGAGAAGGTTGCCAGGTCTTTCAGAAAGATATTTCCTGGGTTGTAAATCTGGGAGAACACTGACATATATTTCCAGGGGGGCAGAGAGAGAATTTATCATTGCAACTTTTTTTTTTAAGTAAATGCTCTACGAAAAAAAAAAAGAGACTAGGGAGTTATAGTCAGAAATAAATCGGTAAAGTTGAATCAACCTGAGGGATATGTGTTAAGATCTGAATACTGGTGTCCCTCCAAAATTCAAATGTCAAAAACCTAAGTCCTTCCAAAATTCAAATTTCAAAAACCTAGCACCTAATTTAATAGTATTAAGAGGTGAGGCCTCTGAGAAGTGTCTAAGCCCTGAGGAGAATCACTTGAACCCAGAAAGTAGAGGCTGCAGTGGGCTGAGATCACACCACTGCCCTCCAGGCTGGGTGACAGAGCAAGAGTCCTATCTCAAAACAAAAAAAGAAAAAAAGAAAAAGAAAAGGCACAAGGGAATTTCCTTTTCTCTTCCACCACGTGAGGATGCAGCAACAAGGTGCCAATCATGAAGCAGAAAGTTTGTTAGAACTTACCTCAGAACTTACCACAACTTATTTAAGAACTAAGTCTGCCAGCCCCTTGATCTGGAAATTTACAGCCTTCAGAACTGTGAGCAATACATTTATGTTGTTTATAAATTACCCATTCTAAGGCATTTTGTCATAGCCGCAAGAATTGACTAAGAATGTTAAAGCCATCTTGGTCATTTGTTATTATGTAATGAGCACAGGCAGGAGTATTTTTGTACTATGGCAACCCATTGAGTTTATTTTGATATTCTCTGACTCAATTTTGATGGTGAAAGGACAGTTGAAAGATCTCAGATCTTTCAGAGGTGGAAGTCTGAGTAATGTCACCATATATATTATTTATTATAGAACAGCAGAAATGAGAAGGTGAGAGGAATCTAGCATGAATAAGAGAGGATAATAATTAATTAGACTTTTTTTTTGCAGTCAAGGAAAAACATAGAACAAGAAATTTGTAAGATTTTGTCTTACAAATCTTTATGTAATAGAATTCCAGGAAGAGAGGCTAACATGGACTTTGGAGAATCTGTCCTAAAAAGTTTAATGAAGAATCGATCTATGCAGCTCCATAAATGGACAGTAACGGATGCTATGCTCTGCCACTCTCATCTCCTTTTCAGAGCCAAAGGACTTATTCCACAAACTGCTGGAAGTGCTGCTGATTGACAGCCCTCAGCTCTCAACTTATCTTGTAAATTGTCCTTACCTTAAGAGGTCCACTTTGCACAGACTCATGCCCTATATACATGGCTAACATATGTCCAATATCCAATCTACATAGAAGAATTAAGTCCCTACCCTCTCACATCAACTTGGTACAATCCTGAAAGGATGAAATCTTGTGATTTCATTACAGACAATTGCTCTATCACCTTTCTCTCCTTTCCATATGAATGACAATCCTGAAAATACTGTTCAATACATTTTCTGCATTCAAAGTACCATTTTGGAGTCTATATTCCAGGCATCTCAGCTAGCAACATTGCTAGATTTTTATTGTTGTTGTTTTTTTCACAGGTCCATTTCTTCCAGTATACCTCACATAATAAATAAAAGAATATGCATCAGAATACCATCGGCTTTACATTTTTAATTATTTCCATTGATGCTCCATTGTTTATAACACTGTGTTCAAATTCCTTAGCTAAAGGAAGTCCTCAGATTCTGGTGCTAATTTGCAAAGCCAGCTTCAAAACCCACTATTCTATAACAAAACCTTCTACTTCTATTTTCTACTTTAATTTTCACCATCTATTCTTATATGTCATAGCTATCCCTCCTATACACTATGACTTTGTTTATGATGATCACTTGGAATAACTTACTCTTAAACCTATACCTTTCCAGACCCTATCTATCTTGTAAAATCCTTCTCAACTCTCTTATTAACGCTCAGATTTGTATTAGCTAATAGTCACCCTCATCATACTCACTATTCATAATTATCATCTTTATTATTCAAAAAATCACCCTGAGAAACGATTGAGCATCTTATATGCAGCTAGTTTTTATAAAACATAAAAATAGCCCAATCAAGCAATAAAAAAACTTAAAAACAGCACAATTTTGTTATCAAAATTTTTAATTAACTTATGGTTTGTATTGTGTCATTTTCTTTCCTAATATTTATCTATTTAAACTTTAGATTTCCAAATATATTAATAATTAATATGAGCACTTAACACAATAAGGAATATGATTTTTTTATATCTGTCTCTGTCTCTGTCCCCCTCTCTCTCTCTTATTCTTTACACCTTTATGAAATTAAAGTGATCCAAAAATATGCATTCAAAAATTGCTTGTTGAATTGAACTGACAGAATATAAATTAGTTTGGATAACATATGTATGCTTTATTAGAAAAGAGTGAAATAATATCATAAAATAGCCTGAGAACTTTTTATGTTTTCAAAAATTAAAATTAAAAATAATCTATAAAGAATATATGTGAGGGTTCCTTTATGTCACAAAGTTAAAAAATGAGAACTAAGTCAATGTAAAAACAATAAAAATATTATCTTTAAATTTGGAATGCATAGGACAAGATGATGATCACTAAAGATGAATACCACTTTGTACACTGGATAAAATTTCTTAGAATGCTACATGCCATTTTAAATTTTATCTTTAACAAAAAATGTACAAGTGTGTGTCAACAATAAATTGTGTTCTATAAACCACCACAGAGTAGTGTAAAATTAAATGACATAAAGTAACAACAGCAATAAAAAAGACTACCTTAGTGCTAACTTCACAATTCATCATGCATATTTAATATGAAGTCAATAAATTATGAAACAAACATTATTTATTTTCTTACCACTTCTGCCACGTCATTATGAAAACAATATAAAGTTTGTTATAAAGAAAACTAAAAGATTAAAGAAGAAAAGGGAGAAAGACAAAATAAGGAAAGAGAGAGAGAAGGGAGGAATGAAGGGAGGAAGAGAGTAATGAAGGGAAAAAAGAGAAGCAGAACATAAAGGGAAAAGGAAGGAAGAAAGAAAGGAATGAAAGGGGGGAGAAAAGGAAGTCCCTAGCAGACAGTTGAACAGTATTGAAATGTTCCTGGGACTGCCAGGAATATTATTTAACTTGGTCAATGTACTTGATGAAATTAAAGCACTATTTCAAAGTAATTTCCTAAAATGAATATGAGAAAGTACCAGAGAAATTCACGTTTCTTTTTTGCTGTATGATAAGGAGACTGACTCCATTTTTTGGATATATGACTACTGATAGCTTTTAAGCTCCACCTCTCCCTTTCCCTCTTGTGCTTTGTATCTGGACAAACTCAAACAGCTCAGGCACTCTGTCTTTAGGACTGGAGGTGAGTAGATAATCAAACCATGCAAATTGTATCCTGTGCACAAGCTCCCACCCGCAAACCAAAATAAAAATCCAGACCAGTCTCCTAACCATGCTTGTTTAAACCATTTTGAACTTTCTTAAAAGACCCGCCTTACTTGTTCTCAGAGACCTCAATTATGTAAATAAGAAACTTTTTCATACACTCTGGGTGTATGGGCTATTGGGTTATTGTCTCAACCAAACCTCAGGTAGGGGTCCATTTGCCTCTACAGGTGATTATGACATGCTACCACAAATAAAGTTGTATTTTTCTTGGCAGAATTTAAGGCAAATGTGTTCAAAATTTAACAGTATGCTCACATTTTGTAATAAATGAAAATGAAGGGCCAGGAGAGATGGCTCACACCTGTAATCTTAGCACTTTGGGAGGCCAAGGTGGACAGATTGCTCAAGCAACATGGCAAAACCCCATCTCTACAAAAACAATACAAAATTTATCTGGGGGAGGTGGCAGTAGCTCCCTGTATTCCCAGCTCCACAGGAGGCTGAGATTGGAGGATTACTTGAGCTTGGGAGATTGGGGCTGCAGTGCAGTGAGCCATGATCACACCACTACACTCAAGCCTGGACAACACAGCAAGACCCTGTCTTAAAAAAAAAGAAAAGAAAAGAAAGAAAAAGAAGAAAATAAAATAAAATGAAGACACTCTGTCCCCAGAAAGATATTAGAAATTTGGAAATTATAAACTTTATCTACCCTGAATAATTAATGATTGATATACTACTTGCTATTTATTTTTGCTCGTTTAAAAGTAACAGCTAACAATGTTGGGGCACTTACTGTGTGACAAGCTGTGCTCAGAATTATGCATATATTATCTAATTTAATCCACATAATATTCCTATATGGTATGTATTGTTATTATTTTCATTTCCTGATGAAGAACTGAATGTGAAATACATTAAGAATCTGCCCCAATACACCCTGATCAGAAATTATGAAAGTCACCCACATTTACAAAGCTGGTTTAAACTATGCTTGTGAAATACATTAAGAATCTGCCCCAATACACCCTGATCAGAAATTATGAAAGTCACCCACATTTACAAAGCTGGTTTAAACTATGCTTCCTGACTTCAATCTTCATGCTTTTAATCACTATGCTTTATTTCTACACCATGATCAATAAAGACAATTTAATAAAAATCCAGCAATATGGAGTTCTAGATAAATTTATGAGGCCAAACATTCATGTAAAGAATTAATGTATTTCTCAAAAATAATCAAAGGCTAAATGCACTCCTGAATTAATAATAATAGAATTGAAATATTGTCAAAAGCAAAATTTTAAAAATTACAAGATATGGCCGGGTGCGGTGGCTCACACCTGTAATCCTAGCACTTTGGGAGGCCGAGGCAGGCAGATCATGAGGTCAGGAGATTGAGACCATCCTGGCTGACACGGTGAAACCCTGTCTCTATTAAAAATACAAAAAATTAGCTGGGCGTGGTGGCGTGCGCCTGTAGTCCCAGCTACTCAGGAGGCTGAGGCAGGAGAATGGTGTGAACCTGAGAGGCGGAGCTTGCTGTGAGCCGAGATTGTGCCACTGCACTTCAGCCTGGGAGAGCGAGACTCCATCTCAAAAACAAACAAACAAAAAAATTAACAGATATATCAATGCCGAGCCTGTATTTTAAGTTTTCAAAGAATCACTAAGTTGGGGGATCATCATAGTGATCATCCTGTCAAAAAGGAAAAAAAAAATTGTTGTAAGAAATTCCAACAAATCTGGATGCTTTTTCTAATTTGATTACGTTAATTCCTTGCCTTTGGTGTAGCCAATAATATGAATTCCAGTTTTTTAGGTGAAGAACATTCTTTAAAACAACATAATTTTCAGGAGATGTTTTTCCATAAGGAAATAAAGTTAATATTTACTTAGCAATGTGTAATCACATTAATGTTTTAAATGCAATATTTTGTTGAATTTGTACATTTAAAAAACATTTTACTCACAATAGGAATATGTTTCACTAATAATTTATATTTGGTGATGGGTATTGGGATATGTCTTACCAATGTGGAATTCATTTACATATGTTTTAAAGTCACTTTTTTATACAGGTAAACAATTCCAACTTTCTCCATATTTCTTCACAGATGTGTTTAAATTTTGCTTTTAGATATAATTTAGGCACATTCGGAACATCATCTAAATAATTTAAATTTATTTTTACAGTTACACTGGGTTTTGTCACCAATTATATTTATGTACGTACATATTATAATTCAAGTTATGCGTATCCTTTAATGCAAGAAAACCAGAAGTCAAAACTGATTACAATGTGAAGATTATATCAAGGCGACTATATTTGTACCTGTTATGAATTGTTATGTGATACTTTCTTTTTTCAGCATTTGTCATTTTGCTTATTCAATTATTGAATACCACATTTTCTCTTCTATCACTTGCATCTGCAGTAATCTCTGTCTTATATTTGCTAGTTTGTTCTCTTGCTGTGCCTTTGCATAAAAAAACACAATTTTTCAAATCAGGCAGAAATTAAATTCAGAAATAACGTTTGTGACTGCACATTTAAAAAGCTTTATTAGACATTTGAAAACATGCTTTTCTTTGGACTAAAAAAATAAACCTAGAGAATTCAGATGCATTTGCAAATATTTCTACATTATTTTAAGCTAATCAAAAGCCTTATTACTAAGTAACGGAAAAAGAAAACTTACAGAAAGAATATACTCTGGATCCGCTTTTCAAGAATAGCCCATAAAACATGTATTAGGAGGCATTAAGTTAGTAATAATTTTATTTTAATATTATAATTTATACAAGTTTAAATACAGCATCATTATATAAATCAATATTTGATTTTGTTTTTAAAAATCAATATGTTGAACCTTAATTAATAATTTAAATCCAAATCTGTATATATTTTATGAATTGTTTCACATATGCTCTCTATAATATGTATGTATATAACTACAACTGATAAAAAGCAAAAATTTCATTTATATGTGTGGATATGCTTGTGTGTATGTGTGTGTTTATAGGCACATTTGTACATACATGTGTATGTGTCACAAAGAAAAAAGGAAACATACATATCTACAAGTGGAAAACTAACATCATTCAGTTGCTCATCAGAAACTGCAGACAAGGATGGCCTCTGACTAGTATTACTCAGTTTGTAGAAGCAGTAATTTAAAAACTCTGGTGCCAGCACTTTTGGAGGCTGAGTCAGGCGAATCACTTGAGGTCAAGAATTCAAGACCAGTCTGGCCAAAATGGTGAAACCCTGTCTCTACTAAAAACACAAAAATTAGCTGGGCATGGTGGTGGGGCCTCTAATCTCAGCTACTTGGGAGGCTGTAGCAGGAGAATCGCTTGAACCTGGGAGGCAGAGGTTGCAGTGCACCAAGATCACACCACTGCACTCCAGCCTAGGCAACAGAGTGAGACTCCGTCACACACACACACAAAAGAAACTCTTGGACCTTTGTAACTAAGAAAGCAGTCATTAGAAATTAACTTGACTTAGCAATGGATGTGTATTTTCTTTGCTCTGGCATGCGTTTAAGGGCAAAATCTGAAAGCAGAAATGGAGGTTTTAAAATATTAATTAAGTAAATGAGGACTTTTAGTCAGCCCAGCTGCAACTCCATTAAAAAGCTACCTCATGACCTAGCCATCCCAATTCCATCCATTGAGTGGAGGTGACCCCACTTATCCTGCTCCAAGACTGGGCATAAAAAAAAAAAAAAATAGAATTGTGTAATCTAAGAAGTCAGGGTCTCAGATACAGTGATTAGTTCAGAAATGCTGTGCAATCCAGGTAGGAATAATAATGAGCATTCTTAAGATTTTTTCTGGGCTGTAAAAAACCAAACCACTAACTCCTCACTGCCCCATTATTCCTTGGATATTTTTCTTTCCTCGTTTTGTTATGGTTTGTTTAATACACTGACCTGTAAAGATGAGGCAGATTTGAGATTTCCAGTGATCATATAGCCATCATAAAGTAAGGAGTTTAAAAATTAAACGGATCAGGACTTCCCACCCCAAAAAAATAAATAAATAGAGACAATCTTAATGGCATTTGTTTAGAGCTACATCTTGCCATTTTTTTTATCATCTCTATCATTTGGATTTCCCAATTTTGTACATATATATGGAATTAGATAAGTAGATACATAGATAGATAATAGAGTTTAAACCAATCCTTTATTTGTCTATCATTTACAAAGTCCTAATTAATAAAAAAAGTTAAATGAACCAAATAAATACTTAGTACTTCTCTCATTGTGAAAAGGTGGGCTTACAAAAAATTGGAAAAGTGTTTCCTATAACTGTAGAGATTTAGGCGAGACTGTCTCCAAGTTAATATTTGTCCTTGGGTAATATATGATGTGAGATATTCTTAACTTTTTTATATAATGGATAACTAGAAAAATAACAAAACAAAGCTGCCACTGACCTAGAAAGGAAGTGTAGAAGGGCAAAGGACTCCGGATACCTACAGCTGTTTTGATATGTGGTGCAAGACCTGAAGCTCCTAGACTGCTCTGTATAGCTGGACCTTTTACAAACAGCCATGGGCAATCCTATTAAGGGCATTATTCTGCACTCAATATCTCCTACTTAGAAAAATACACTTATTACAGGGAGAAAATTGAAATTTTGGCTGAGCTAAATATGTGGATATTAAATAGTTTTCTAACGTGGATACAATAGATAAAATGTTTAAAGTAGGCACTTTTGATAAGATTTGTGCCCTTAAGATGACAAGGTTAGGATCTGGAGTGCACACTATAGGAAATATTCTGTTGGCCCTTACAGGGAAAAAAAATCTGTGCCCTCTTTCATATGTCCATACACAAAAATACTCAGATATTCTTATCTCTGATCCTCTAGTCTTTCAATTTGCAGATCCCTTATCTGCCATGGCCCATGGCCCATCGTCCAAGTCATTGCCCATTGCCCAAGAAAATGTATATATTCCCACAATGAGCCAATGCTTCTTCTAAACCAAGCAGATGTCCATATGCACTGCTTTCAGCTCCACCTAGGGAGATTTTTATTTCTTTGCAGTGTCTTTCAAGGCTTTCCCTGAGATTATCTGTAATATTCAACCATGACCCATTTTTCACCTTTGGCTTTAGCTACATACCAAACTGACCTATTCATAAATAATCTTGGGCTTTTTCTTCCCTTCAGGTAACTATTTTCGTAGAAAGCTAAAAACATTCTAATCACATTATTATTAATGTATTGATTGCATTCCATTTTTTATAATAGTAAGTTTTATATGTATCTTACCTTCTCTAAATATTATCTCAAATAATTTTGGAAACTGTGATGCAGTGATAGATGTTAGAATAAGGTTTGTATACAAATCCCAGCTCTGTTCCTTTCTCAGCATTAAAGTTGAATCACTTTTTTCATTTGTAAAAAGTGACCTACAATAAGCAGCTTCTAAAATGGCTCATAATGATCCTGCCTCTTGGTATACACTAGTGGAACCCCCTGGTGGCATCTAGTGACTTGCTGCTAAGAAATAGAATATGGAAAAATAACAGGATGTCACTTCTGATAATAAGTTGTAAGTGACTATGACTTCCACCTTGCTTGTCCTCTCTTTCTCTCTTGCTCACTAGCACTGAGGGAAGCCAGATGCTCCATGTGAACTGCCTTAGAGAAGACCAGGCAGCAAGTAGATGCCTCTGTCCAACAGCCAGCAAAGACCTGAGACCTACAAATAACCATAGAAACGATCTTGGAAGCCAGTTCTTCTCTGTAGTTGAGCTTTGAGATGAATGCAGCTCTGAGTGACACCTTTACTGCAAGTCATTGAAAGACCCATATTCAGAGGATATATAACTAAGCTGTGCCCAGTTTCCAGGCCCATAGAAACTGTGAGATAATAAATGTTAATTGTTTAAGCTGCCATGTTTGGGGTAATTTGTTACGCCGCATCATTAGATAACTAGTACTATACCTATTAAATAAATTGTTAAAATTAGTAAATAGGTAACTTGTATAGTATAATATAATTTCATTACTTTAATTGTTTTAACAGTTTTTTTTATTCTAAGCATGATACTTGACATGAAAAGATCTTTGAGTAATTTGTTATCCTCAAAATCCTATTAAAATTACTTTATTCTCAAAATAAGGATATTACTCCTTTAATAATTTAGGTACAAACATTTAATATACCTTAAAATCCCTTCTAATGTTTTTCTGAGACCCATATTGCAACCACCCTGAATTAGAATAAAATAATTTGTTAAAATTTTTGTCAAACTTTTACGAATAAGTCCAAGAAAAATATTTACTCCATATATGCAATAATGTGTCTTTAGAAATGTTTTCCAAAACGTGTGCATAACAATTGAAGAGGCATTAAAAAAATGTTGACTCTTCAAAAGTGCTTTGTTTTCTTCACCATGACTGGCTGTGACCTTAAATCAGTTAAATTATCTCTCTGTGTATCCATTTTTTCATCCGTAAAATAGCGATAATAATTATACCTTACATTGTTTCAAAAGTTAAATGAAAAGATCCATGTAAAATGTTTTGAATAGTACTTGGGATGTATAATGAAGCCAGTACATATTAGTTGCTACAGTTGCTGTTATTATTAAGAAAGGAACAGAAAACTTTTTTTAATGAATATAAATATAAAATCTTTCAAACAATCCTCCTGCTAAAAGTAAAAAATCATATGTCAGTTGAAAACATATGCTGAGTTTGTTCAATTTCCTAAATGACTGATTTGTTATTTATTTCTGATTATAAAATAAATGCAAATATATTGTGGAAAAAATCAAATCTTTCAAACACATCTCATGTGCCAGAAATAATCATCATATGTCAATTGAAAACGTGTTGATTTTGTTTAATTTCCTAAATGATCGATTTGTCGTTTCTTTCTAATTGTAAAACGAATAAAAAGATATTGTGGGAAAAAATGAAATGCATAGAAAAGTATGTAGAAAAACATTAACATATTCAATAATAATACTATATACCAATGTATGATAATGATATTTTTAATATTTTCTTCCAAATGTGTTAGTCTTAAATATATTATTCCAAAACATTTGTACCGATCTCCCTTATAAGAATATTACATGTGTCTGATATACATTATATATTTATAAGTAAATGCAATTTTAATAAAAATATAGTCATCTGTTTAGAATATTTTGCTGGTAAAAACCGGAGCCGCTTATTTTATGTATTGTATAGAACACAAGAATTGAGGACGAGATCATAAACCTTCTAATTCATGGCATTTAACTTTAAAATTCTGTATAAAATTTAAATGGAAACAATAAATTATTGCCTATTGTGAAAATACAAAACTTTTTTTGAAAACCTTGTATCTTTAAGAAAAAAATACTATTGTTTCAAATATTTACAAGTTGATGTTGAAAGTGTTTTGAGTATGTACTCAATTGGCATGGACTGTTATTTTCCAAGTACTAGTGAAAGACGCCACAATTGTTTGGTTCTTATTAAATAATATCCAAATAAGAATTCTTTACATAAACACAAAATGCCAGATGTTTGAAGAGGTTAATAATCCCTCAAAAAGCAAACATTAAATTATGAAAAGTCATTGAAGTTATCTTCTTGGGAGCGAATCTGGATTTTCTCTTCTTATTTTACATTGATAATTGTTTTTGAATTAGAATTTTTTATTCGAAGTAGACATTAATGCTCCAATTTGCTTTGTAAAATACACTTTTTATAGGCATATAAGTAATTTCAAGCAAGATCACTGATTATTTCAAAGCAAAATTGAAGTTATTTACATTCATTTTGACAACTGGGCTATGCTATATGCTCAGTATGCCACCAAATACCATATTAAACAGTGTGTCCAGTGTCCACCTATTCAAACAATACTGAATTGATACTGCTTTTAAGTGTATTATCTGGAACTTTGAGGAACTGGAGGAAGAAAAATGCAGGGGGATTTTCCAAACATTTTCTACATATGCATTCATGTTGTATCTGGTAACTTTATCATGAATGGTCTCCTTCTATCCTTTTACAAAGTGACCTTGAACTCCTCCTACCAGTATGAAGTCCTTTTTGTCAAGCCCTGAGTCTGAGCTGACCTTGTGACTTACTTTGTCCAGTAGAAAAGAGTAGACATCATAGTGTGACATTTCTGAATTAGAACCTCAAGAGGATTAATGAGATTTCACTTTTTCTTGAAACTTGACATCTGGCATAAGAAAAAGATTGAGGCTAATCTACTGGCATCAGACTTCATGAAGCAGTTGATCTGGTTATGTCAGCCACGTCCCCAGACATGTGAGATGGTCTAGCCAAGATCAACAGAAGTGCCCAGCAGATTTGCAGCTGACTACAGATAAAGTGTGACTCTTGATATTAGCCTAGTTCATCTCCTTGCAGTGAGCAGAACCACCCAGCCAAGTAGTAGACTTGTGAGCTAAGTAGATGTTTATTACTTTAGGCACTTAAATAAATGCTTATTTTTTATTGGGATGGTTTGTTACACAATGCTTGATACAAGCATTTCATATAAAATGCTTTATCTTAAAAAATTTAAATAGAGTCCATTTTCTTATTTTTATTTTTTATAATTGTGATTTCTCTTCAGAGGCAAACTTCAATGTTCAGAAAATGTTTTCATGTGCTAGTAGGCTTAGCAATAACTTTTGATTTTACAGTATTTTAAAAACAATTTGTCTATTGCATGATATGTAAACAACTAAGTCTTATGTTTAGACTTCCCCTCCAAAAGAAAGTATGTTGTTTGCCAAACATTCAAGACATTTTTGAGAAAAATAGCAGCCAGTGAGCTACAAGTTATGTAAAGTACCCAGAAATGTAAATGAATTAAGGAACATGATGAATAGACACCACAATGATTTCTAGCTTCCTCTAAATCAGTGGGTCTCAGTGAGGGGAAGGGTGTAATTTTCTTCCCCCAGAAGACATTTGACAATGTCTACAGACATTTTTCATTTTCTCAGTAGGGGCAGAGGCAAGAGATGCCACTAAACATCCTACAATGCACAGAACAAAAAGGAGACCAGGTAGCTGGAAGAGAATAAACATATGTAACAAACTTGCACGTTGTGCACATGTACCCTAGAACTTAAAGTATAATAAAAAAATGACTAAGTGATAAAGTCAGAGATTCAATTGATGATAAAGGGGCTTGTTGTGTAAAGCCCTTAAAAGGATTTCAGATTGCATTTGAGATAAGAAAGAGAGCCAATGGTGGGTATTAAACAGAAAGACAACATGATATGATTTCTGCTTAAATAGCATCATTGTGTTAGTTCTGTTAAAAGTAGATTATCAGCTAGACAAACTTTTAAGAGGCAATTTTAATTGTCCAGGTTAAAGATGATGGTGGTTTATACCAGGGCGGAGTCAGCAGATCTTGCGGAAAATGATGAGTTATTTTTTGAATGTGAAACCAACAGAATTTCCTATCAGATTAAATATCAAGTCAGAGAAAGACAGTAATTAAGAATAATTCTAAGATGATAAAACCAAGGAAAATGTAATTATGAAGTAACTCTTTGAAACACAATAAACTAAATTTATATGCAGTATAAACATTTTCTTCCTGTGTATATTCACGTGGCAGTTATAAGTAGCAGTCTGTGTGAAAGTAGAATATGTGTAGCTGGAAGCTAAGCAGTGCTTGTAGAATTTACTTTATTCTTGGAATGGGGGATATTTTTCTATAGTCCCCTAGGAAGGCTGGCATTGTAACGATGCTAAATTTAATACCAGACTTAGAGAAATTAATGGATACAATAAACTCTAAAAAGTAATTTCTATTGGAAATCTAGCAGCAGCATAAAAATTAATTTTTACTATGCATATATTTTTATCTGAGTCAATTTTTCTAACCAAAGTTTGGATTCCTGAGGAGAGCAGTGCACTCCTATTTTGCACACCCAATGAATATACTTATGATCTTATAGGTACCATTCTTCATCTTTACATTGGAAGTTTATTCAGATGTACTTAAATATTCTCAAATTAAATTATTTATATTTATTGATATCATAATTTCTGAATTTAGAGGACAGCTGTTGTCACCTTCCTGTTCATGATTTGAAGCCATCTGACTGATCTCATTGTAGCAACGAATGCACTGTGTCCTGACCGACCTATGTATTTTATTTAAATTGCACAATCATATAATCTGTTTTTCTAAAGAAAGCAAAGCTTTTATTAACTGATAGTTTAAATGATATATATAAATGATATATATGTATATATATACATATATGTATTAAATTATATTATTAATCAGGAAAAAGTCAGAAATAAAAGAAAACATGTCTTTTATGAAAGTTTATTGTGGAACAAGATAAAAAGTAGTATGGATATTAATGAGAAATATATAATAATGTGCCATAAAAAGTTTAGGTTTCATTTTGAATTTTTTATAGTATTTGCATGTAAAATTTAAATTCACTGCACCCATATCCATGCTGTTCATTTAAATATACTAGCTATAACTCTCTTTAGTTTTAAAAGTCAAGATGAAAGAGAGAATATCAAAGTTAAGTAAGTAACTTAGAACTAAGTTTCATTTTGTTGGTTGGAGATAGAACATTCCACTCTTTATTAAAATGGGTACCATAGAAGTATGGAGCATTCCACCGGGGCTTAGTTCTCCATGTTCTGTCTCAAAAAAACAGCTCTGATGTTGCAACTCTTTGCACAGACCAACTACATATCATGTAGACACCACACACTTTAAGTATATATAAGTACTGAAACCATATAAAATATAGGTAAATTGCAATGAAAAAGAGCAAATTTTGAATTTTAAAAACACTATGAATTCTACCACTCAAAGAATTCTGAATAATGACACTATTTTCCGTATTTGTAACATCTTATTAACCCAAGCCATGAATGGATATTAACAATACACCTATTCATAATTAGGTGTGTAAATCACATAGAATTCATTAACAATGATATAACTACAGAAAGAATGTAATTTAAGACATGCTACATGAATACAGATGCAAATTTAAACTACTTTGAAGCAACAATAGAAGAAAAAATATATGTTTAAGTCCATAAACACTAAAGAGAAGGCTGAGGTTTTTTTTGTTTTTGTTTTGTTTTGTTTTGTTTTGCTTTCCAATAGAATTTTGACATTGTGATCATTATAACAAAAACAGCACGGACGTTGAAGTTTTCCATGTTTTCTGTCCTTTTTCTAATGATTGCACAAATATGCAACAGTATTTTACACAGTCAGGTTTTGTAAGGTGTCATGTTTTTTATTACTATAGCTTTATTTTTTATTTTTATTTCCATAGCTTTTGGGACACAAGTGGTTTTTGTTACATGGATGAATTATATAGAAGTGAATTCTGAGATTTCAGTACATCTGTCACTCAAACAGTGAACATGGTACCTAATGTGTAGTTTTTTATCCCTAGCTCCCCTCCTACCCTCCCCCTTCTTAGTCTCTGAAATCCATTATATCACTCTGTATGCTTTTACGTACTCATGGCTTAGCTCCCACTTATAAGTGAGAACATATGGGTTTTTGGTTTTCCACTCCTGTGTTACTTCACTTAGAATAATGGCCTCTAGCTCCATCCAAGTTGCTGCAAAAGACAATATTTTGTTCCTTTTAATAGTTGAATAGTTTTCTATGGTGTATACACACCACTTTTTCTCTATCCACTCATTACTTTGATGGGCACTTAGGTGGTTCCACATCTTTGCAATTGTGAATTGTGCTGTGCTATTCATGCTCATTTTTATGTGCTTATAAAAATATTAAACTTCCATTGTCCAAGATCTTTTGAGAGTAGAAAGATAAATTTCTAATCTATCCAACCCACCTTCCTATGCAAAATGTAGATGATGCAATTGCTATTGTTAATCCTTCTTTCAGTAATCTAGGAAGAATATTCTCAGTGTTAAAATAAATTCTCAGCCAAGATTTAACCCTATCAAAGATTTTTAAAATGGGAAATGACAGAAATTGCTGTCATGAAGTTTGGGGCTTGCTTGTCACAACATGACAAACCTGCCTCTGTCCTAATGTCTTTCTTCACAGTCACCTTCTCAGGTCACCTTCCCTGAGTGCCCTACTTAACCTCACATCTCATTCCCTGGCTGCCTCCATCCCACCTCCCAACTTTAACATTCTCCTTAGAACTTTTCACCATCTGAAATATGTTTACTTAATAGATTTGTTATCTCTCCCCAATTACTAGAATTAGGTTCTATAAGAGCAGATATATCATCTGTCTACTTTAGAATCTCCCAGAAATGGCACACAATTACTGCATTATTTTAAAAGGCTCATGGTTCAAGGAAATGGCTTCAGTAATTTTTTTATTATTATTTTTTTTTGAGACAGAGTCTTCCTCTGTCACCCAGGCAGGAGTGCAGTGGTGTGATCAGGACCCACTGCAGCCTTTAACTCCTGAGCCCAAGTGATCCCCTGCTTTAGCCTTCCGACATGCCGGGATTACAGGAGTGAGCCACCACGCTCAGCCACTCCAGCAATTTTTTTTTCTCTTACATTTTTCAAATCCCTTCCATATTATTTCCATCCATATACAACATATGCCACTTATATTTAAATTCAATATGTTCCCACGTAACATACACCATACACACTTCTGACCTTACATCCTTCTATAGCTATACTTCCTTATTTTTCCACTTCTTATCCAATAAAATTATTTAACAGATTTGTCTACATTTATTATCTACAAGTCCTTTTACCACCTTCACTGTCATGCCTATTTTAATAGCCATTTTTTATATCCTGTACTCCTTTAATGGTCATGTAGGTTATCTTACTATTTCAAACCCTGCTTCCTTGCTGTGGTCTCCTCACAACAGCCAAAGCAGCGCTGGTGTGCCCTTAGAAACAGAAGTCAAATTTCTAACGTTCTTTTATCTAATTCTAAATAAAATCAAACTATCTTCTCTTTCGTGGCTTAAATATTTTGGCCACCCATTTATCACTGTGGTTGAAACAAGCAAGCAGCCACGGGGGCTTAGAAGCTGACAGGCTTAGAACACAAGAAGCATAGATGGCTAGTGAAATAAAAAGTCAGAACAGAAAACAACTAACTGCAAAATTTAGCTTTTGCTTAGCCAGAAAAGTCCCCAGCCTCAAGCAGTCATGCAATTACAAAGGCTTGCCTTTAAAGTCACCTTTCCACATTTTAATGCTAAAGATCATGCTGAGGGGTAGATATTTAAGATGCTAATAATACATGGCTAGTATGAAAAAGCATGTTAAACCACAGCACATGCTCCAGAAACACCCCCTCTACATGCTCTGACGGTAGTTCCCCTTACTTTCCCTTACTCTAGAGCCCCATAAAAGAAACCCACCCCCTAACTTTCCAGAGCGGCCCACTTCCTTTTTGGAGCTTGCTGCCTTGTGTGCACAGCTTTAATAAATACTTTCTTCTCGTTCATGTTGTGATTTCTCTTGATTTTTATCCTGGGGGATCACAAGAGCCCACAGGCAATGGTAAAAATGGCTACCCCTTTCTAGGCCCATTGGATTCATTTGCAATTTTTCAGACAAGTTTTTTTCCCACTGCAAGATACATGTTATTTCCTTTCCCTCTGCCAAGTAAATACTACTGTGTCTTTCACTTCATTCAGGGCTCTGTTCAAATGCGACTGTATCAAAAGATTTTCTCTGAATACTTAATATAACATCTTCCTCCCACACACACTATCTCTTTATTTCTCTTCATTCTGCTTTAATTTTTCTACAAATAATCACTGACTGATTTGTTTACTGTCTATATTCCCCTAATGGAACAATAGATTATAGATTATAAACTGCATAAAAACAAAAAGTCTCTTCCTGCCCTCCCAGCCCCTCTCTAGTTTCATAATGGACATTCAGTAATTAGTTATTGGAAAAACAAAAGGCTGTAGAATAATTATTTCTGCTAAATTTCTTTGAACAAATCAGATGAATGTAAATGTACAACCCGTAGACAGATAAATACTTAATTTGTTTTTCCAGCTATCTCCCTCCTTATCTATGTGGTGTCCTTGTTTATCTTCTTGGTTTTTGGAAGATTGAATTCTACTGTGGGTTTAGTCCCCTTATATTCTTTTATTTCAGGCTTCTCTTTCATCCTGCATTCTGAATTTACTCATACTCTTCTGGTTAATCTCCTTTTCAGACTTCAGCTACTTAAAGAGAAAACATAATTCTTTTAGGCATTGTCTTCTATTCAGTTGCTTACCATATGCCAATGACTCTAAAAACAATATTCCCAGCTTATAGTTCTTTTCTGACTCCAGCCCCATCTATCCATTAAATATTTCTACTTGACTTTCTGAAGCCTGCCTCAAATTAAACACACATGACAATCACAGCCAGCCCTTGGCCCCCAAAACCCTCTAATTCTCCTCCAGTGATCAAAATCTCAATAAATATAACTCATCTAAGTGAGAGTGGAAACTATAAATCTTCCAATTTAAATTTTACCAACTAAAGATATATCAATTTTGTTGTCTTCTCTCCTACAGTTTTCTTTTCAACATACCATCTTTTAAATGTATTAGTATGTAATCTCCAATATGGACTTCCCATAGCCTCCCTGCCACTCTCCAATTTGTTTGTAACTCTGCAACCATATATGCTTACTTTATTCTTACAATAAAGACCAAAATATTTAGAATGACCTACAATGACTCTCATGATCAGACCCCCACCCAGTGTTAACACTGCTACTGGGTAGCATGTTCTCAAGATACTGTAAAGCGTCAGCACCAAAAATCACTGTTTAAGTAGCTATATTTCCAAAAATACATATATAAAACTAGTCTTCCAATGATAATTAAAACTGTATTAATCATTTCATTAATGAATTGGTATATTTTATATTTATATTTTAGAAGATCAGATATTATAATATTTCCAAAGCTTAGGCTCTCCAAAGTTCTTAATGCAAATCTGCGTCTCTATTTCTGTTATTTTTTTTTTAACCCCTGTCCAACCACACTGGTTTTCTTTCACTACTGAACAGTCAACGTATACAACATTTGCCTCAATGTATACACCCCTACTATTCTCTCTGTCCAAATCCTTTATCTCCCCCAACCTGTTATACCTATTTGCTAGTAAATGACCCAAATCATAAATTGTCAACTCAAGTCACTTCTGTAGGTTATGCCTTTTTGACATCGAAAGGATGATTCAAGTTCCTGTCTTAAGTACTCTAAACTTCAGAGTCTAAAGGGATATAGCATATAGTTGGGTCTGTAATTGTACTGTTCTTTCTTTAATAATTTAATTAATCTCAATTTCTCCAATTAGATTGTAAACTCCATGAAAGCATGTCACTGTAGTTAGTGCTTCATATTTGTTGCACAAGTAAATAGCCCTTATTGGAAAAAGATAATTAATCTGTATGACTTCTCCAGTTACAGATTCTTTTAAACTTTTAAGGTTAACTACTGAGTTAATTAAACCTTTCTTTGTCCTCTGTCAATATGTTCACACAGGTAATGCTCTGCCTCCTTGAACACAGATAAATTCTCCAGGGCATAATTTATTCCTGCTCTGCCAGCTGAAATACAGTCTATGACCTTTTCTTTCCCATAGTGACTTGGACATTTATTTAGTCATTTATGGTTATTTAAGTGCCAGATTATATTATTCTCTATATTTGCCCCATAGGACACTGCCAAAGGTACTTCAGGATCACATTTCTAAAGGAATGGCGGCGGCATTTACAAAATTATGAGAAAGTACATTGCAAGTATCTCATTTCTACTATTTCTACGTGAAACCATTTCTAACAGAAAACAAAATGGCCTCAAAAACTAGACTTCTAAGTAAAAATATATTTTTATTTAAACAAAATGCAGCACCTTATTTTAAAAGTACAGGAAAAAACTAATTTATATTTTGATTCTCTAATACACAATATTAAGGTTTTTTTGTACCATTCTGTAATCTTCAATGACATTTATTGTGGAATATAATAAATAAAATATAAAACAACAGAAAAATATATAAAAATCTAATGAAAATGTTCTTAAATCTTGGCACTTTTCTGATTATTCATATGGCTTAAATTGTCTTAACATTAAAATAATTGATATACACAGAATACTGAACTAAATTTGTTTTTTATTGTTGCTGAAATATCTAATAACGTATCAATGCAATGTAGTAGTACTCAACATAAATTAAGGTAAAACCTTATCTGTATATAATGATTAATTGGTAAGAATTTTCTCTTTATAGGCATAGGCTTTAAGCAAATGTTATTAGTGAAAATAGATGCGGCTTATAATAGCATTCTAGGAAACAAACAAGACCTTAAAGGAATCTTTCCACTCAGCTCATCCACCCCCATGTGTTACAAATGAAAAAGAGAGCTCTTGAGAGGTTAAGAGGGCACACAGATCTCTGGTTAGTGTTCTCTAATGTTGCAGAGAGGATGGATGGGCGTGGGAGTGCAGTAATGAGAACCAGCAGGACCTGACCCACTGTAATTGTGGTTTTATAATTCACTAGGGCAGAGAGCCTGGAAACCAGTCAGAACTGATTTCTCACTATTTAAGTATGATGTTTGTTCCCACTTAAATGGCAAATAATAAAAATGGCAATTTTTTTTTAAAACCTTTCTTTGTGTTTACTTACTAATGAAGTTTTAGTTACACTTAAGAAATTAGGAGAAAAGATAACTTTATTATTTATAACTTTACGGAACTTTTATATTGTATAGTGAATTATTCATTTCTTTTTTTTTTTTTTTTTTTTTGAGACAGAGTCTGGTTCTGTCCCCCAGGCTGGAGTGCAGTGGCACCATCTCGGCTCACTGTAAGCTCCGCCTCCTGGGTTCATGCCATTCTCCTGCCTCAGCCTCCCAAGTAGCTGGGACTACAGGTGCCCGCCACCACGCCCTGCTAATTTTTTTTGTATTTTTAGTAGAGACAGGGTTTCACTATGTTGGCCAGGATGGTCTCGAACTCCTGACCTCATGATCCGCCCACCTCGGCCTCCCAAAGTGCTAGGATTACAGCCTTGAGCCACCGCGCCCGGCCTCATTTCTTTCAATAATTAATTTTTATTGAATACATAGTACAGAAATTAGTAATTAATTTCTAATAACCATTTTGTACTTGATTTTAACGGATGGGTGTGAATTCATACTAAGGACCACACACCCTGAGACAAAATAAAACTACAACATTCTGATTAGTCAGGATTTATACTATTATCCAAATCTTCCAGAAAGAAGTGAGGCTCTTCAGAATGAAATGGTCTGCCGAAGGTTGCACTGCTAGAAAGTAGCATAAATAACAGAAAAACCCAGAATGTCATAAGTGATTATGATGTGCATTGTATCATGTGGTATGTTATGATCAAAATATAAGAAATTCCACAAAAACTGTAGGAAGAGAAATGTGATAGGCAGCCTCTAAATGGCCATCTAAAATCCTTGCCTCTTGGCATTCACATCTTGTGTTATCTCTTCCTCTTAAGTGTAAGGTGGACATATTGCTTCTCTGATAATGACTAGAATGTGGAAGAAGTAATGGGATGTCATTTCAGATATTAGGTTATAAAAAGACTGTGGCTTCAATCTTGGGTGCTCATTCCCAAATGCCTCTCTGGCTTGTTCACTCTTAGGAAAGCCAGTTGCTATGTTGTGAGCTGCTCTGAGCAAATGCTAACATGGCAAGCTGCTGAGGGAGGCTCTGGCCAAAGTCAGTGAGGAACTGAGGTTCTCAGTTTTCCAGGCTGTGAGACACTAGAACCTTCCAACAACTACGAGTGAGCTTGGAAGCAGATCTTCCTTTAGTTGAGATGCAAAATGTACCAACTGACAGCTTGACTAAACCTAATAAGAGACCCTAAGACAGAAGCACTCTGTTAAGGCGAACCCACATTCCTGAACCAGTGAAACAGTGAGATAATGTTTGTTCCATAATGCCAATAAGTTTGGGAATAACTAATTATGCAACAATAGAAAACTAAAAAATTAATTTCATTCTATATAAACTCCTTAAACTATATGTATAATTATACCATAAAATACGAATTGCTATACTAGTAACCAGAAAAATATATCTTTCTGTATTTTTAAAGGTTATCAAAAAGGAGACATTGTTATTATATTTACAGGTAAGTCAAAATATTGCCAGTTATGTATATGTATGCGTGTGTGTGTGTTTGGATCTTCTTAAAAATAGTCACAGTCTTGTAAAGCAAATATAAGAAAAGCTTTCTTTCAGAATTCAAAAAACATTAACATATTTTCTTGCTAATAAGGACTCAATTTCATGGCCTAATATAAATGCATTTTTTTTTTTTTGAGACGAAATCTCACTCTGTTGCCCAGGCTGGAGTGCAGTGGCGCAATCTCGGTTCACTGCAAGCTCCGCCTCCTGGGTTCACGCCATTCTCCTGCCTCAGCCTCCTGAGTAGCTGGGACTACAGGTGCCCGCCACCATGCCCAGCTAATTTTTTGTATTTTTAATAGAGATAGGGTTTCACCATGTTAGCCAGGATGGTCTCGATCTCCTGACCTTGTGATCTGCCCACCTCGGCCTCCCAAAGTGCTGGGATTACAGGTGTGAGCCACCGCGCCCAGCCTATAAATGCATTATTAACCTAACAAGGCATCCAATTTGTCTTTCTCTCACATACCAAGATTGAGAAAAACAAAGAAAGCGAGGTTTAGGAGGAAATAAATTCTCACATTCCCATAAACAATACAATGCTCATGAGACTTGATTCCCAAATATATGGTAGACAAGAGGATCAGAGAAACCCACCCATGAAAGAAATCTTGAATGACTGAGCTAGATAAAATGTCATAGAATTTTTGAAAGTAGATTCCTAGGAGGTAAGCAAATCTTGAAGCTTGCTGTAGTCCTAGGAACAAGAGCCCATTCTCAGGGGTCTAATAGCTAACATAAGATGGGGTCTTAATTGTAAATGTTTCACTACAATGATGACCTCTGAAGATAGTCAGTGAAGATAAACACCTGTGCAGTTTGCTATGATTTAGGCATTCAAAACACATGGATAGGAACAATACCTACGAAGGCAAGGGAATTGCCTAGTTTAGTTAAGTACCATTGATAGCCCATAGAGGAATAATAAGAAACTAAGATGTGACGGACAGTGTGAAAACAGAGAAATGTGAGAGACAGAGGGCCGTTTGGTGACAGCTCACAAGGCAGCAGTTGTCTCCTGCAGAAAGAGAGCTGTTGCAGCTCAGCTGCAGATCCAATATCTGACAGTTACAGTTGCAGATCTCCAGGCTTCAGCCTAGGGAGTCTATTATGCTCTCCTGAGTGCCCTGGTGGAGAACACCTAAAATTGTAAAACCTACAACGGAAATATTATGAAAGTTAAGCAAATCTATCTGATGATTATGTTCCCAAGGTGGTCCCAGAGGACACACCATCCACCAGTACCATCAGTAATTGGCTATGAGAGGCACACCAGCATCATAAGTTCAATAGTCACTCACTCTTCAGCAGGCTGGGGATGATGGTTGTAGACATGGCCACAGATCTGGTCATATTAATATCTGAAGAGGTATGGAGCCCTAAAATAGTAGAGGTCAAGCTTTGATACATTACCTCTGGAAGTCAGAGAACACAATTACTCTAACAAGCAATGTTAGAGTGGCAGCCAAACAGTTCTAAGCTCTAAGAAATTGCAGAGATGGTTAGTAAAGCAAGGGGCCAGAGGGTATAGTTTACAAATGTGCTGCTGAACATCTAGAGCCAGAAAAAGGTAAGAATAAGGAATCAGAATACCAGGTGGTTTGCTGCCCCAAAATCATAATCTCTTGCTCGGTTCGGAAACAGAATTAAGTAATATCCAGCTTTTGCCCAGCTGTATTTCAGAATTGCTCTCATGTTTCCCATTTCTGAACAGGAATAGCTATGGCTGTCTTCCTATGTTTGTTCTACTATGGTATCTGGGGAGTAGAGAGAAAATAACCTGTCTCTTTAGCTTCACAGATTTATATATCAAGAGAAACTACCCAAGGAGACTCATCCACACTTGGACGAGATTTAGACAATGAGATTCTGGACCATGAGCAGATGAGATAAGACTTTTGAGGATGTTGGGAGGAGGTGAATGTATTTTGTGCATGGAAAGGATGTGAACAGCTAGAGGTCAGAATGTGGACTGCCATGAAAGGCTCTAACATGACCCCAAATTTTACTTCTTTCTGATGGTCACAACTTGTGTAATCCTCTCCACTGGAGTGTGCAAAGAACTCATAACAGTTACCTTGCTTCTAATTAATATAATAAATACTTCAGTGACTACATGCATAAGATTATAAAGTGTCTTGCAGGCAACCTCTTTCTTTTTTGCAGGAATCGTTGACCGGAGCTACTATGTTTTGATCTGTCCTAGGGAGACACCAACATGAGAAGACAATGAAGGAGGCCTGCCTTCAACAGCCAGCAAGAAAGAGAGATACTCAGGAATTTAAACCACAAAGAAAGAAGTTTACCAACTATCACATGTGCTTGGAAGTGGAGCCTTGCTCAATTGAGCTTTGAGATAAGACAACAGCCCAGGCTAACACCTTGTTTGCAGCCTTTTGAGACCTGAAATAAGGTACTGGTGCAGAGGACGCAGCTAAGCTATGCCCCCACCCCGACCCACAGAAACCATGAAATTACATGTATTTTCCGAACCACTAAGTTGTTGGTAATATTGTACACAGTAATAGGAAAGTAGTGAAATAGGTATTCATATTTTTTTTCTAATATTTACTCTTAAAGTATCACACATTAAAGAAAACTTTTAATATGAATGCTACATTTTTAAGTTTTTAAGGTTTTCTGAAAATATACAAGACATTTTGTCTAAAGTAAAATCAGAGGATAAGTGAAAGGAGGTTTCTCTATTGATCATTACCAAGAGGTTAACATCTTGGTAAGTATTTTAAATATTTGAACTAAAAAATATACAAATTGTCTTTTAGGAGAATTTGTGGTTTTGCTTGGGGTATTTTTGTTTGTTTTTTTTTTGTTATTTTTTTTTAAATCAGTACTCTCTTCAAAACAAATTCATGTGCTTCTTAGGAAAACCTTAAATAACTCTGACCAGTTACCCCAAAGCAGTGATTTGTTCTTTGTACACCTTTAGGTGGAGAAGTCTGGAATGCCAATGGTATAAAGATGAAATTGAGATGTGTTAAAAGGATTGCATGAAACTTCCTTAGGTAAAAATGATGCACCAAACAGCCATAATTATATTTATATTTTGGATAGCTGTATTTGCTTGCAACATTTTCTTAGTGATCCTGTTTGTGTTTTAGACCCACTTGTCTCCATTTACCTGTGAGCCCCATCCCCAGAAGCAGACATCTAAAGCCCCAGAAAAGATGGGCTTATTTCCTGCTCTGTCCCAAGGGCAAAGCTTCTGAGGAGAAGAAGAGCAGCTCATTGTGATGAAGTAGCTGCTGCGCTTGATTGTTACTAGGCAAAAATATTGTTTCAATATTGTCCTGTTATCTAATAAACTTCCCATGGAAAAGGAGACTGAGGTGCCAACTTTATTTTTCAAAAATATAAGAAAAGCCCCGCATGGCTCTGAAGGGGATGTGATACCCAAGAAACAAGAGCTGGAATTCACTTCCATAGATTACATAAAGTAAGTAATTTTTTTTTCTGTATCATCAATACCTAAAATAATGCTTGACAGATAGGAGACAGTGAATATATATTTACTGGATACAGGAGTAAACTGAAGGGACCAGAACAAATATCTAACCCTTCAGCACATGCATTTATAGCAGCCACACCAAGGAAATTGTTTGGACAAAAATGTAGTGCCTTCGAGTCTCCACTAAGTCTCTTTTCAAACCACTCTATATAAATAAACAATCCTATTAAAAATAAATGCAGTCAGGCACAGTGGCTCATGCCTGTTATCCCAGCACTTTGGGATGCCAAAGCAGGAGGGTCATTTGAGGCCAGGAGTTCAAGACCAGCCTGGGCAACATGGCAAAAACCTGTCTCTACTGAAAATACAAAATTAGCCAGGTGTGGTGGCATGCACCTGCAGCCTCAGCTATTTGGGAGGCTGAGGCACGAGAATCACTTGAACCCAGAAGGCAGATGATGCAGTGAGCTGAGATGCTGCCACTGCACTCCAGCCTGGGCAACAGAGTGAGACTCTGTCTCAAAAAATAATAATGAAATGAATATAAATAAATAAATAAATGCATTTACAGGATAAATCTTGTCATGTCTTCTTCCAACCAACTCCCTAAACACCTCTCATACAGAAAGAACTAACCAGCCACTCTGTCACTTTGTGGGGGCTTGAATGCACCTTATATTATAGTATTCTATCTTTAGAATGCAGGCCTTTAAACCATGATAAGGAAGCTGATGAAACCTATTCAGAATAAGGTACTTGTGAATTAATATATTATTCTTTCCAGTACAAGAAACAATTTTACCAGAGGGCTAGCCAGAGAAGTCAATGTTTAAAATATAAATACAAGTTTATTGAAAGTAAAATTTCAAATACCAATAAAAGACTGAGGGAAGGGGATTTTGATACGCGTCTACCCAGCCACACAATTGCATAATGTTTTCTGTAAGGAAAAGAATTGTTAAAATATAACAAAGAATATACTTGAAACTTCCCGAGAATTTACATTTTGAGGAAGAAGTGACATAGGAAAATGAAATAAATGGAAACATCTTTACATGACATACAAGTATATCTTGCTAAATTGTGCTTCATTTTATTGTGCTTCCCAGATATTGTGCTTTTTACAAATTGCAAGTTTGCGGCAACGCTGCATCAAGCAAGTCTGTTGGCATGCTTTTTCCAATGGCATATGCACACTTCATGCCTCTGTGTCAAATTCTCATAAATTCTTGAGGTTTTTCAAGCTTTATTATATCTGTTATAGTGATTTGTAGCTAATGATCTTTAAGTTAGTATTTATAATTGCATTAGGGGTACCATGAACTATGCCCATATAAGTCCACAAACTTAATAATGTGTGTTCTGACTCCTCCACTGACTGTTTCCCCATCTCTCTCCTTCTCATGCCTCTCTATTCCCTGAGACACAACAATATTGAAATTAGACCCACAATGGCCTCTAAGTATTTAAGTGAAAGGAAGAGTAGTATGTTTCTCATTTTAAATCAAAAGCTAAAAAATGATTAAACTTAGTGAGGAATTCACGTCAAAAACCAAGACAGAGTAAAAGCTAGGCCCCTTGTACCAAACAGCAGACTTGTGAATGTAAAGAAAAATTTCTTGAAGGGAATTAAAAATGCTACTCCAGTGAACACATGAGTGATAAGAAAGCTAACAGCCCTATTTTTAGTATGCAGAAAGTTTTAGTGGTCTGGATAGACAATGAAACCAGCCACAACATGCCCTTAAACCAAAGCATAATCCAGATCAAGATCCAAAATATTTTCCATTTTATGTAGGTGAAGAGAAATGAGGAAACTGCAGAGAAAAGTTGAAAGCTAGCAGAGGTTGGTTCATGAAATTTAATGAAAAAAAGCCATCTTCAAAACATAAAAGTATAAAGTGAAGCAGGAAGTATTGATCAGAAACTGCCATAAGTTATCTAGAAGATACAGGTAAGATCATTGAGGAAGGTGGCAAAACACAGGCAAAAAAAGATTTGCAATGTAGATGAAACAGTTTTCCACTGGAAGAAGATACCATCTAGGATTTTCATAATTAGAGAGGAAAAGTCAATGACTGGCTTCAAAGCATCAAAGGACAAGCTGACTTTTTTAGGGACTAATGCAGCTGATGACTTTAAGCTGAAGCCATTGTTCTTACCATTCTGAAAATCCCAGGGCGCATACAAAATATGCTACATCTACTGTTTGTGATCTATAAACGAAACAAAAGTCTAGATGGAAGCACATCTGTTTACAGCATGGCTTATAGAATAATTTAAGCTGACTGTTGAGACCAACCGCTCAGAAAAAAATTATTTCAATATATTACTACTCATTGGCAATGCATCTGGTCACCCCAAGGATTCTGATGGAGATGTACAGGGAGATTAATGTTGTTTTCATGCCTGCTAACACAACATCCATTCTGAAGCTCACTGATCAAGGAGTCGTTCTGACTTTCAAGTCTTATTATTTAAGAAATATACTTTGTAAGGCTAAGGCTTCAATGGATAGTGATTCCTCTGATGGATCTGGGCAAAATAAATTGAAAACCTTCTGGAAAGCATTTATCATGTTAGATGTCATTAAGAACATTTGTGTTTCATTGGAGAAGGTAGAAATATCAATATTAACAAGGGTTTGGAAGAGGTTGATTCCAACTTTCAGAGACGACTTTGAGGAATTCAAGATTTCAGTGGAGAAAGTAAATGGAGATGTGTTAGAAACAGCAAGAAAGCCAGAATCAGAAGTGACACCTGAAGCTGTGGCTGAACTGCTGCAATCTCATGATAAAACTTGAATGAGGAGTTGCTTCTCATGTATGAGTAAAGAAAGTTATTTGAGATAAAATTCACCCCTGGTAAAGGTGCTATGAACATTTTTGAAATGACAACAAAGGATTTTGAATATTCCATAAAGCTAGTTAATAAAGCAGAGGCAAGTTTAGAGAGGATTGACTCTAATTTTGAAAGAATTTCTAGTATGGGTAAAATGCTATCAAACAACATTGTGTGCTGGAAGAACTCTTTCATGAAAAAAAACAGCAAACTGATGAAGCAAATTTCATTGTTGTCTTACTTTGAGACATTTCCACAGCCACTTCAGCCTTCAGTAACCACGACTCTAATCAGTCAGCAGCCACATCATCAAGGCAAGACCCTTTACGAGCAAAACGATTATGACTCTCTGAAGCTTGGATGATTATTTGTATTTTTTGCAATAAACTATTTTTAATTAACAAATGTATATTGTTTTGTTGGATACAATGTTATTTCACATTAAATAAACTAGAGTATAGTGTAAACACAAGTTTTATATGTATTGGGAGACCAAAAAAAATGTGTGACTTACTTTATTGTGGTATTTGCTTTAATGTGGTACTCTGGTACTGAACCTACAAGATCTCCATGGTGTGCCTGTGGTAGCAGAAAAAAAGTTGAGATAAAAGATAGGAGATGGGTGGATGCAATGTAAAGGCAAGTTGGTGTATGATATGAAGTAGAGAAGGATAGTGGTTTTTCAGATATCAAGATGTCAGATGAAAGTTCACTTGATATTGATCTGAGCAGGAATAGTCACTTATTCAGGTTAGCTGGGAGAAAATAGCCATAGATAATGAAGAATCAGCTGCGAGAAAATTGTGGTAGTAATAGCTTAAAAAAAAATGTACTTTCTCTAGAAAGTGATGAGTAGCTAGAAATCTCATTAGGTATCATTATTTCATTAAAAATTGTCATCTCCTTCTTTGATATTTTATTCCACCAATATTAAATTATGAATTATTTAATGATTTCCATTTAATATATCTTATCACAAAAAAGTTTGTCTAGTTTGTGCTTCTCACATTTTCATGAATATAAAGCTCAGAATTGTTTTAGCAAATAATGCTACAGCAAAAATAAATATTGCAATAATGCATAAACCATAATGCTATAAAATATTTTTATTCATACCCACAGTTTTTATTTTTAAAAAAAATAGTTACTCATACTGCCATTTTATGCACTTGACCCCTTTTTATCTTACTCATTTGAGGTTACAGGGAACTGGCTTGGCCACTTTATATTGTTGATGAGGTCACTAACCTTCTCCCCATTGGCCGATTTGGCATTACATGAAAGATTACATAAGGTCAAAAGGTAAACCTATAACCAATAAGCAACAGGAAAGGCTCTTGAGCACTGTGGTTACAAATCATGTGCTACATAACATGCTTATAGATGTGTTATGCCCTAGAAAAAGGGCTTTCAGTTGGTCCTGAAAGGCAAGAAAAGAAAAGACAGAAATTTGAACATAAGGAATATCACAAAGAGTGAAAGACAATATTATTTTAAAAATATCACTCACACTCCAGATGTGTGATATTTCAGAGAGTTTGGGATCAATTTAAATAACAAAAATTCAGTCTCTTAATAAAGAATCCTCAGTGACTTGTTTTTTTTCTCCCCTTAATACAGCCTATTTTATGTCCTGTATATTCGCATGCACTACACTTAAAATAATATGATTCGTAGGCTGAAATGGAGAGAATATTAATTAATGCCTAGAGATTTCAAATGCATATGGAAACAAGAATCTTTTCGTCATTGAAACTTCTCCACTGGAAAGGTAGGAATTAAAGAATTTGTGGAGAAAATAAAGATCTTACAGATTTTATGGCTTAAGACCTTTATTTTACAAAGAAAAACATTAAAGTCCAGAGAATTTAAAAGATTTGTATTGAATAGAGGACATTGATAAACTCTATCTCAGTTCAGTGATATTGTTTAGCAGTAATATTCTAATCAAAAGCTGATAAGCACGCTGTTAAAGGTACCAATCTTACAAGTGTGGAAGTTGCAGAATCCCTGCTATAAATTGCCAAATGCTATTGCAGTGACAAGAATGGTAATGTTTCCCTAGAAGAACTTCTCGGTTGTGATTGGGTATTGCTGCTAGTTTTCTGCCTCTAAGGCCCTATCAAGTTTCCATAAAATATTCAATGTCATTTGCCAAATCTCTGCTTCTTTTTTTTGTTTTGTGACTAAGATCAACGAACCATATAATCATTGCTTTTTTTTTTTAATTTTTACTATGAGATAACTATGCTTCACATTGTAAAGAATAAAAGATGTAGATAGTTAATGACTCTTGGGCACATAAACTCTACTAAAATATATGATACATAAATTATTGGAAAATAAGAATATCATGTTAAGGGTTGTAAAAAATGAGGAAAGCAAAAAGTGATGCTTTAAGAATTAAAGAAAAGAGAGTATGTTAACATGAGTGGTAGTTCTTAAAATTTAATGTGGCATTGCATTTCTCTGAAATTTTCATGGAGAGTGAAGATTTCTGAGCTCCATTTACAACCAGAAATCATAATACTTTTATGTGTATTGGGTGGGACTCGGGAATTTACATTTGTATTAAGACTCCAGGTGATTCTGATGAAGCTGGTACCTTAACTCCACCTATTAAAAACAATAAGGAGTCAGATAAATTTTAGGAAGAATATTACTATTAGAAATCATGCTTCTCAGTTTTTTCAAAGTGTTCTTTGATGACCTTAATGTCCCATTTGCTTTTGTCTTTTCTAAATGTTGCATGATTTATGTTTCTAGGTATGATAAGGTATCGTCATAAAGAAAGTAATAAAATGATACTAGATACCTCATGGAAACCTATCAGGGCCTTACAGCCAAGTGTTGCAAAATTAAAGGATAGCTAGAATCCCAAAGAATAGAATCATATCAACCTAGGCAATATCATATTCATATAATAACAGTCTCATTATCTATCTTTACATTTTTTTTGCCTAACTCAATGCTAGTCCAACTCCTACTTAACCGTTTGCATTAGGCCATGCTTACACTGCTGTAAAGAAATACCTGAGACTGCAAAATTTATAAAGAAAAGAGGTTTAATTTGCTCACAGTTCTGTACACTTTACAGAAAGCATGATGCCTCAGGAAGCTTCCAATCATGATGGAAGATGAAGAGGAAGCAGACATCTCACATGGTGAAAGCAGGTGCAAGCGAGAGTGGGAGGAGGTGCCACATACTTTTAAACCAGATCAAATGTGAAGTTACTCATCACCAGGGTATGGCGTTAAGCCATTCATGAGGGATATACCTTCTTGATCCAGATCCTGGTTCTGACCTTGAACCAGGCCCCACTTGAACTCTGGGGATTACATTTCAATGTGGGATTTGGTGGGAACATAATTCTAAAACATATCATCTTTTTTTTTTCTGGTCTGTCAGTATAGGCCAGATTATAAAGCAATGAAATCAAACACCAAGTCTCAATGGTTTAATTATGTAGAAGATTTATTCCTTACTCATGCTACAAATCAAGTGTAAATCAAAGGAGGGTGCTGACGAATCGATGCTGATGGGGCGGCCACTTCATGATATGGCAGTGGCCTGTTTCTAAATATTCTGCCCAAATGTTTCCCCCCTCCCCACAAAATAAGTCACATGCTACTCTGGCTTCAAATGGTCAGAAATATGGAATTTTACAATATTCTCAGAAAAAAGATAGGAAACATATTTATGAACAACCTGTCAAAAAGATTATTGCAAAGTCTCTTAATTGATCTTTCTGACTTTAAGTTTCTCCTTTAAAATCCATTCTGTAACCTATGGACACATGAATCCACTTAAAGCAACACTGACCACTTTGTTCTTTCCCAGAAAACTTCAAAGCACCTCATTGTCTATTTAATATGATACAAAATTATTAGAATGATAGTTGAAGCCCTCTACATCATTGCCTCTTACATGACACCAACTCAATGTCTAGCACTTACCTTACATGAAACCTACAATTCAAGAAATGTGCACTATTAACTATTCCTCAACATGATTTTTGTTTGAGGAGTAATCAATAGTACAAATATCATTTACTGTCAAACAATAAACATGGTTATTACTAACTCCATTTCTTCACTTTCATTTCCTGGGAACCTGGATTTAGACTTAACTAACACCGATTAAGTAGAGAATATATTAGATGAATTTCTTCTATAGTAATTATTTTGTCCTCATACCTACTCATCAATCTACTAGCAATTCTTTAGTCTCCATTTTAAATAAAACTTGCTTTAAGAAGCCTTCCCAGAGGTTCAAAATTAGCTGTGATTCTAATTTTGTCGTAATCTTCAAGGTCTTTGCATAAAATTGTATTTTAATAACATACACTCTGCCGTTTGATATAAGTATTTGGCTACATATCTAATCTTCAGATGAAAAATACAAACTTTTCTGGGTTTAGATGGAATTGCTTTTAAGTCATCTTTCATGTAGCACTGTGTAAATAATGGCACTTACTAAAAAAGTTTTTAATTGAATTGTCAAAATAATTTATATAACAGCATCTGAGCACCAACTAATGACCAATTTCACTTTGGAAATTAGTTTGTGCTTTTGAAATTATTATTTTATGATTTCGGAATTCATTGAAGCATTGTTATGGGGTGATCATTAACATTTTCCCCATATAATTAAATATGCAAGCTAGTAAATATAATTCTGAGTAGAAACACACACACAGATGGAGGTCTAATGATGTATAATTTTCATTTTTATTTAGATTTCTGAGTTTGTTAGGGAGTGATGTAGAACTGAGGGTACATTTAGCATAGTTCTCTCAGGTTTGGTAAGTAGGACCCTTATTTGCAGCCTATCTGAAAAATTCTTCATTTGGGTTTCAAAATAGTCATTGGCTGTGCTGCCAACAAAAGGAAAAGACAGTGCGGTCAGCCACCAGATGGTAAATTATTTCAACTCAACGTCACATTTATTCATAACATTCAGGTTATCACATAAAGCAAAAATGGCCACAGTGGATTTTATTTTACTGTGGATTTTATTTATAAGGAGCTCCTCTGTTTTTTGAGGATTATATTTTTCTCTTGGTGTATTTTAAACATACTTTATCACTACAAGGCTTTCTGCAGCTCATTTGAAGCACTTGCCATTACCCCCTTTTCAGGCACCTATTACTGAGGTTATCACTGGTAATAGCAGTCAGATTAATGTATAATTCTCACATGTGTAATAGAACAAATAAAATAGACTCAGAATTTGAGGGTCATGCTGTTCTCGAGTTTATGTTGTGATTTTTTTTTTCTCCCTGAAGTGTGATGCCTATCTTTACAGAAGGAACACAACTCAGTTTTCATTGAATGGAGGAGTTTTTCTGTCAAAGAGATTTAGACATCTCAGAATACATATAAAATTTTACATTCTCTTAAGAAATTGTATAGTAATTTTATTGTATTACCTTAAAAGAAAGTGAGTAAATAATGGTTGGTTTTATGTCATATAGATGTTAATTTATATACAGAAACTGTATACTAGTGATGAATTCCTGTTAACCCAATTATGTTATCTACAGCAGCATCCAATATAGGTGAGCAATATTCATTACTAGGCCAAGAGCAGATGTGATAGAACCAGAGCTAGAGTTATGCTTACAGATGAGATAAAACAGAGAAAAAAATACTATAAGAGATGTGAAAGATGTTGACAGACCCCTCATTTTTTTTTTCTCCTGCAAAAGTCCCTCTTCATCCACACTGAAACTTTCTCTTCCTTATGCCTTGCTAGGCTCAAGTAGCCACCAGTCCCAAGCAGGCCTGCCTGATTTGTTTAAACTGGAAGGAAGAAAAATATATGCAGATCTTCTCTGGGGTTGAAAATTTGATAGTTCCCTGATGTTCAACCAGGTTGAATAAGCAAGTAAGCTGTGAGAGAGAATAAAACTCACAAAAAGAAGTAAAGATGAGAACAAAGTGCTGGCAGCATCTGAGTTGCTCAATCCCGTTTTTCCTAAGATTCAGCTGTATTCTTTCCTTCACATGGTTTGATTGCAAACTACTCTGTGGATTATATAAGCCAATTAATTTTCCTTTTGCTTAAGCTACTTACAGTATTTAGAGACAATGACTCACAATAAAGAGCTTTTGAACAAGGTGTAACTTAGTGGGACTGGAGGAAGCTGGATGGGACTAAAAACTGAAGCAATATCATCATTTCATATGAGCACCAATGCTTAAAAATTAACTAAATATCATTTTTGCATCAACCTAATAAAATAAACTGTAACGAGCAAAATAATAAAGAGAAAGAAGAGTGTGAAGGGTTGCATTATTTGTTAGTGATACTCCACCTCTTTTGGGGGATGAACTATATAGATTCTTACCCTACTGCTTTGGCCAATGCAATGTTCATGGCTATGTTGTGATCAGAGATTTCGACCTGTTCTCTTTTGTTCCTTAGAATCATCAAGAGAAGGTTATGTTCTGTATATCAGATTTGTCCATGAGCAATATAAAAACAATTGGAACTGATTTGAAATCAACTCAAAAGCAGAAGGTGAACTACTCCAACAAACATGCGGACCATTAGAGAGAAAAATAAATATTGACTGTTGTAAGCTACTGTGTTTTGAGGTGGTTGGTTACAGAGGCCTTATTTTGGCAATAGCTGACAAATACACATAGTTAATAATATAAAGAAATTAAAAGCAAAGCAGGTGCTAGTATGAGTGACAGACAACAGAAAATGAACCAAAAGAGAGGATGAAAAACATGGGAAACCAAAAAGAATTGCAAATAAAAAGCAAATGAGGCAAGTTGAAATATAATGAGCAGTAGAATAAAAGAAAAGATAAAATTTCAGTAAGTAAATCAAGCAGACTGATAATTATAGCAGTAGAAGAAACAGGCAGATTACAATGTACAGAAAAAAAAAAAAAACTGTGAAATACGTGATAGAGACACAGGATTTTACACCTAGAGAGAAACGTAGGAGCCAGAGAAGTTAATGTTTACAGTAAAAGCACATGGGGTGAGCTAAAAATACCTTAGAAATACTGTACATTAGGTGCACAATTGAAGAAAAGTGAAAAGCACATGATATACAGGGAAAAAATATGTTATGATTGGTATCAAATAGTTTAATTGTCATTACCTAATTTTCTTTCATTTCTTGGGATTCTGATCCTTCAAATTATCTTGAACTCACACCTACAATAAATACTCAGTTTTTAGAGAACATTCTACTCAAACAAAATAGGCTAAACAATAATAGAATATGTAGACTTTATTGAGAACACTCAAGACATTTGCATTGATGATTTAATGATTATGTAACCTTGAGAGATATAATTTCAAAATTTCGTCTTGCAAATTAAATTTTCTCTATTTGAAAGAAAAATATTTTCCTAGCATAATAAAGGGAGAAAAAGGAAGGAAGAAAGGAGAAGAAACCAGATCCATACTGGTCAATGGTCAGAGAGTCCATGCTGATTTATGAACCTTATGAATCCAAAGTCACTTCTGCTTTGGTCTATAAGTCCAGACTTGATTAAAGTCCTGATTTATTAGATTTGTCTCCATAAATAGAATAGAAAAGTAAAGCTAATGTTATTTAGGTCCTCTCTTTTCTGCCTCCGTTTTAAAGGAAATAGCCTACAAATCTGCCCCCAGTAGGGGCAGACTGACACTTCACACGGCCGGGTACTCCTCTGAGACAAAACTTCCGGAGGAACGATCAGACAGCAGCATTCGCGATTCACAAAAATCTGCCATTCTGCAGCCACCGCTCCTGACACCCAGGCAAACAGGGTCTGGAGTGGACCTCTAGCAAACTCCAACAGACCTGTAGCTGAGGGTCCTCTCTGTTAGAAGGAAAACTAACAAACAGAAAGGACATCCACACCGAAAACCTATCTGTACATCACCATCATCAAAGACCAAAAGTAGACAAAAACACAAAGATGGGGATAAAACAGAGCAGAAAAACTGGAAACTTTAAAAAGCAGAGCGCCTCTCCTCCTCCAAAGGAACGCAGCTCCTCACCAGCATCGGAACAAAGCTGGACAGAGAATGACTTTGACGAGTAGAGAGAACAAGGCTTCAGACGATCAAACTACTCTGAGCTAAAGGAGGAAGTTTGAACCCATGGCAAAGAAGTTAAACACCTTGAAAAAAGATTAGATGAATGGCTAACTAGAATAACCAATGCAGAGTAGTCCTTAAAGGACCTAATGGAGCTGAAAACCATGGCATGAGAACTACGTGACGAACGCACAAGCCTCAGTAGCTGATTTGATCAACTGGAAGAAAGGGTATCAGTGATGGAAGATCAAATGAATGAAATGAAGCATGAAGAGAAGTTTAGAGAAAAAAGAATACAAAGAAAAGAACAAAGCCTCCAAGAAATATAGGACTATGTGTAAAGAACAAATCTACGTCTGATTGATGTACCTGAAAGTGACGGGGAGAATGGAACCAAGTTGGAAAACACTCTGCAGGATACTATTCAGGAGAGCTTCCCCAATCTAGCAAGGCAGGCCAACATTCAAATTCAGGAAATACAGAGAATGCCACAAAGATACTCCTCGAGAAGAGCAACTCCAAAACACATAATTGTCAGATTCACCAAAGTTGAAATGACGGAAAAACGGTTAAGGGCAGCCAGAGAAAGGTCAGGTTACCCACAAAGGGAAGCCCATCAGACTAACAGCTGATCTCTCAGCAGAAACTCTACCAGCCAGAAGAGAGTGGGGCTAATATTCAACATTCTTAAAGAAAAGAATTTTCAACCCAGAATTTCATATCCAGCCAAACTAAGCTTCATAAGTGAAGGAGAAATAAAATACTTTACAGACAAGCAAATGCTGAGAGGTTTTGTCACCACCAGGCTGGCCCTAAAAGAGCACACCTGAAGGAAGCACTAAACATGGAAAGGAACAACCGGTATCAGCCACTGCAAAAACATGCCAAATTGTAACGACCATCGATGCTAGGAAGAAACTGCACCAACTAACGAGCAAAATAACCAGCTAACATCATAATGACAGGATCAAATTCACACATAACAATATTAACCTTAAATGTAAATGGACTAAATGCTCCAATTAAAAGACACAGACTGGCAAATTGCATAAAGAGTCAAGACCCATCAGTGTGCTGTATTCAGGAAACCCATCTCACGTGTAGAGACACACATAGGCTCAAAATAAAGGCATGGAGGAAGATCTCCCAACCAAATGCAAAACAAAAAAAGGCAAGGGTTGCAATCCTAGTCTCTGATTAAACAGACTTTAAACCAACAAAGATCAAAAGAGACAAAGAAGGCCATTACATAATGGTAAAGGGATCAATTCAACAAGAAGAGCTAACTATCCTAAATATATATGCACCCAATACTGGAGAACACAGATTCATAAAGCAAGTCCTTAGAGACCTACAAAGAGACTTAGACTCCCACACAGTAATAATGGGAGACTTTAACACGCCACTGTCAACATTAGACAGATCAACGAGACAGAAAGTTAACAAGGATATCCAGGAATTGAACTCAGCTCTGCACCAAGTGGACCTAATAGACATCTACAGAACTCTCCACTCCAAATCAACAGAATATACATTCTTTTCAGCACCACACCACACCTATTCCAAAATTGACCACATAGTTGGAAGTAAAGCTCTCCTCAGCAAATGTAAAAGAACAGAAATTATAACAAACTGTCTCTCAGACCACAGTGCAATCAAACTAGAACTTGAGATTAAGAAACTCACTCAAAACTACTCAACTATATGGAAACTGAACAACCTGCTCCTGAATGACTACTGGGTACATAATGAAATGAAGGCAGAAATAAACATGTTCTTTGAAACCAATGAGAACAAAGACACAACATACCAGAATCCCTGGGACACATTCAAAGCAGTGTGAAGAGGAAAATTTATAGTACTAAATGCCCACAAGAGAAAGCAGGAAAGATCTAAAATTGACACCCTAACATCACAATTAAAAGAACTAGAGAAGCAAGAGCAAACACATTCAAAAGCTAGCAGGAGGCAAGAAATAACTAAGATTAGAGCAGAACTGAAGGAAATAGAAAGACAAAAACCCTTCAAAAAATCAGTGAATTCAGGAGCTGGATTTTGAAAAGATAAACAAAATTGATAGACTGCTAGCAAAACTAATAAAGAAGAAAAGAGAGAAGAATCAAATAGATGCAATAAAAAATGATAAAGGGGATATCACCACTGATGCCACAGAAATACAAACTACCATCAGAGAATACTACAAACACCTCTATGCAAATAAATTAGAAAATCTAGACCAAATGGATAAATTCCCCGACACATACACCCTCCCAAGACTAAACCAGGAAGAAGTTGAATCTCTGAATAGAACAATAACAGGATCTGAAATTGAGGCAATAATTAATAGCTTACCAACCAAAAAAAGTCCAGGACCAGATGGATTCACAGCCAAATTCTACCAAAGGTACAAGGAGGAGCTGGTACCATTCCTTCTGAAACTACTCCAATCAATAGAAAAAGAGGGAATCCTCCCTAACTCATTTTATGAGGCCAGCATTATCCTGATAGCAAAGTTAGGCAGAGACACAACAAAAAAAGATAATTTTAGACCAATATCCATGATGAACATCAATGCAAAAATCCTCAGAAAAATACTGGCAAACCAAATCCAGCAGCACATCAAAAAGCTTATACACCATGATCAAGTGGGCTTCATCCCTGAGATGCAAGGCTGGTTCAACATATACAAATCAATAAATGTAATCCAGCATATAAACAGAACCAAAGACAAAAACCACATGATTATCTCAACAGATGCAGACAAGGCCTTTGACAAAATTCAACACTTCATGCTAAAAACTCTCAATAAAGTAGGTATTGAAGGGCTGTATCTCAAAATAATAAGAGCTATCTATGACAAACCCACAGCCAATATCATACTGAATGGGCAAAAACTGGAAGCATTCCCTTTGAAAACTGGCACAAGACAGGGATGCCCTCTCTCACCACTCCTATTCAACATAGTGTTGAAAGTTCTGGCCAGGACAATCAGGCAGGAGAAGGAAATAAAGGGTATTCAATTAGGAAATGAGGAAGTCAAATTGTCCCTGTTTGCAGATGACATGATTGTATATTTAGAAAACCCCATCGTCTCAGCCCAAAATCTCCTTAAGCTGATAAGCAACTTCAGCAAAGTCTTGGGTTACAAAATCAATGTGCAAAAATCACAAGCATTCTTATACACCAAGAGCAGACAAACAGAGAGCCAAATCATGAGTGAACTCCCATTCACAATTGCTTCAAAGAGAATAAAATATCTAGGAATCCAACTTACAAGGGATGTGAAGGACCTCTTCAAGGAGAACTATGAACCACTGCTCAATGAAATAAAAGAGGATACAAACAAATGGAAGAACATTCCATGATCATGGGTAGGAAGAATCAATATCGTGAAAATGGCCATACTACCCAAGGTAATTTATAGATTCAATGCCATCCCCATAAAGCTACCAATGACTTTCTTCACAGAATTGGAAAAAACTACTTTAAAGTTCATATGGAACCAAAAAAGAGCACACATTGCCAAGTCAATCCTAAGCCAAAAGAACAAAGCTGGAGGCATCATGCTACCTGACTTCAAACTATACTACAAGGCTACAGTAACCAAAACAGCATGGTACTGGTACCAAAACAGAGATATAGACCAATGGAGCAAAACAAAGCCCTCAGAAATAATGCCACATATCTACAACTATCTGATCTTTGACAAACCTGACAAAAACAAGTGATGGGGAAAGGATTCCCTATTTAATAAATGGTGCTGGGAAAACTGGCTAGCCATATGTAGAAAGCTGAAACTGGATCCCTTCCTTACACCTTATACAAAAATTAATTCAAGATGGATTAAAGACTTACATGTTAGACCTAAAACCAAAAAACCCTAGAAGAAAACCTAGGCAATACCATTCAGGACATAGGCATGGGCAAGGACTTCATCTCTAAAACACCAAAAGCAATGGCAACAAAAGCCAAAATTGACAAATGGGATCTAATTAAACTAAAGAGCTTCTGCACAGCTAAAGAAACTACCATCAGAGTGAAGAGGCAACCTACTGAATGGGAGAAAATTTTTGCAATCTAGTCATCTGACAAAGGACTAATACCCAGAATCTACAATGAACTCAAACAAATTTACAAGAAAAAATCAAACAACCCCATCAACAAGTGGGCAAAGGATATGAACAGACACTTCTCAAAAGAAGACATTTATGCAGCCAAAAAACACATGAAAAAATGCTCGTCATCACTGGCCATCAGAGAAATGCAAATCAAAACCACAATGAGATACCATCTCACACCAGTTAGAATGGCCATCATTAAAAAGTCAGGAAACAACAGGTGCTGGAGAGGATGTGGAGAAATAGGAACACTTTTACACTGTTGGTGGGACTGTAAACTAGTTCAACCATTGTGGAAGTCAGTGTGGCGATTCCTCAGGGATCTAGAACTAGAAATACCATTTGACCCAGCCATCCCATTACTGGGTATATACCCAAAGGATTATAAAAAGTGCTTTTATAAAGACAAATGCACATGTATGTTTATTGTGGCACTATTCACAATAGCAAAGACTTGGAACCAATCCAAATGTCCATCAGTGATCAACTGGGTTAAGAAAATGTGGCACATATACACCATGGAATACTATGCAGCCATGAAAAATGATGAGTTCATGTCCTTTATAGGGACATGGATGAAGCTGGAAACCATCATTCTCAGCAAACTATCTCAAGGACAAAAAACCAAACACTGCATGTTCTCACTAATAGGTAGGAATTGAACAATGAAAACATATGGACACAGGAAGGGGAACATCACACACCTGGGCCTATTGTGGGGTGGGGGGAGGGGGGAGGGATAGCATTAGGAGATATACCTAATGTTAAATGACGAGTTAATGGGTGCAGCACACCAAAATGGCACATGTATACATATGTAACAAACCTGCACGTTGTGCACATGTACCCTAAAAGTTAAAGTATAATAAAAAAAAAAAGGAAAAAAAAAGGGAGGAAGAGGAGATAAAGGATTCGGTGAGGGGTAGGAGGGAGGCCAGTCACAGAAGACTACATTTTGTATTACATAAAATTCCATTTATATGAAATTTCTAGAAAACGCAAAACTATAGAGACAGAGAATTGGTTCGGTGGTTGTCTGTGGTGGGAGAGGGGATTGACTGCCACAGGTGTGAGAGAACTTCCTGGCGTGATGGGTACGTTTTAAACTGGACTGTGGAGCTGGTTGCATAATCATATATAGGCACCAAAAGTTCTATAATTGTACACTTACAATGGGAGGATTTTATGATATGCAAATTATTCCTCAATAAGGCTGTTAAAAATGGTACTGGGACTTGCACTAGAAGATGACTGCTGTAATGATTCTAGAGATACTAATTCTTTATGGCACTTTCATAGTAGATAACTTGAATTGTTGCATCTTTAACAACATTTTGACCTGCTTTTTTATGTACCCATTTAAGTATACAATTGATAAGTCTTGACCAATTCTCTGTCTCTATAGTTTTGCCTTTTTGAAAATTTCATATAGATGGACTTTTATATAATACAGGGTGTGGTCTCTGTGACTGGCTTCTTTCTTGCCTTCTTGAATCTTTTCTTTCTTCTTCTCTTTTTTTGCATACATCTATGCAACCATCACAATCAAGATATAAACATTTCCATCACCCCAAAATTTCCATGTCCTTCCCAGTCAACACTCCCACTCACCACCCCTGGCCCCAGGCACCACTGACCTGCTTTCTGTCGCTATAGATTAGATTTGTCTTTACCAGCATTCCATAAAAATGGAATCAGACAATATATACTCTTTTGTGTTTGGCTTCTTTCACTAAGCTTGCCGTTTATGAGACTCATCCGTGTTGTCGCATTTATCCAGTAATTTTTTTTTTTTTTTTGAAACGGAGTCTTGTTCTGTCGTCCAGGCTGGAGTGCAGTGGCGCAATCTCGGCTCACTGTAAGCTCCGCCTCCCAGGTTCAGGCAATTCTCCTGCCTCAGCCTCCCGAGTAGCCGGGACTGCAAGCAAGCGCCATCACGCCCAGCTAATTTTTTCTGTATTTTTAGTAGAGATGGGGTTTCACCATGATAGCCAGGATGGTCTTGAGCTCCTGACCTCGTGATCCGCCCACCTCGGCCTCCCAAAGTGCTGGGATTACAGGCTTGAGCCACCACGCCCGGCAACAGTAATTTTTTTTTATTGTTGAGTAGTATTAGATTGTATGGATATATCATAATTTGTTCTTGGCTATAATGAATAAAGCTGCTATAAACATTTAAAAAAAAGAAAAGAATTGCACATTTCAAACATATGGCTATTTTGTATCAAGTAGTTTAATATATAGCCACTATAAAGATGATTTTTTCCTGTACTGAATTTGATAATTGTTGCATTAAAATTTTCCTCAGAAAAGAAAAAAAAATCTCAAGAATAAAACTCAAAGGAGGTTTAGACTGAAAATTTTAGAAAATCTATTTAATGTCAGATAATTTTTTCTCTTATATATAGTATGAATTAGAACTTTGCTGCTTTTTTTTTTTTTTTTTTTTTTTTGAGACGGAGTCTTGCTCTGTCGCCCAGGCTGGAGTGCAGTGGCGTGATCTTGGCTCACTGCAAGCTCTGCTTCCCGGGTTCCCGCCATTCTCCTGCCTCAGCCTCCCGAGTAGCTGGGACTACAGGCGCCCGCCACCACGCCCAGCTAATTTTTTGTATTTTTAGTAGAGACGGGGTTTCACCGTGGTCTCGATCTCCTGACCTCGTGATCCGCCCACCTCGGCCTCCCAAAGTGCTGGGATTACAGGCGTGAGCCACAGTGCCCGGCCGAACTTTGTTGTTTTCTTAAAGAAAGTCTCATAGCCATCACTATTCTTGACATTTTAATTGAATATTTTATGAATGTATGGCATATGGTAGTCAGTTCTGCATATAGAGAGCTGCCAGTAATTATTGAACTTTGCTGTAAATAATTCAAGTATCATTCACCATATTAATATTTAAATTTGTAATGAAAATGAGTTAAAAGAAACTCAAAACGGGTTTAATGTAATGGCTAACACTTAGTAGGCACACAATTACTTTATCTGGAGCAAAAACTGTGCCACCAACCCCTCCTCTTATTCTTTCTCAGCAAGTTCAGTGTAAAGACAATGAGGATGATGATATTTATGATGATCCATTTCCACTTATGATTTTCCTAATAACATTTTTTAGCTTACTTTAAGAATACAGTATATAATATATATAACATACAAAATGTGTTGACTGTTTATGTTATCAGTAAGGCTTCCCTCTGGTGAACAGTAGGCTATCAGTAGTTAAGTTTTAGACGAGACAAAAGCTATGTACAATTTTTAACTGTGCCCCTAACATCTGTATTATCCAATGGTTGACTGTACTTCTAAGATAGTAAACTAGTCTGCTGCGGTTTCAAGGATGCTAGCAGAAGACACACGACTCATTGATCAGAAGGGTAAAGGACATTATTACTCACTCACTGCACAGCAAGCAGATAGCAGCATGATTGTCATGTGCATGCAGTTTCTCCTTGTTTCTCGTGCCCTACAAGAGCGATATGGGTGTGCCTAAGTGGGTGCTGTGCAGGCAATAGGTTTGCATTAGCTGAGGAACCCTAAGTTTAGGGAATCCTGGCATTATGAACTGAATCGTGTCTTCCAAAGTTTATATGTTGAAGCCCTAACCCCAAATGTGACTGTATTTGGAGATAAGGCCTTTGCGGTGCTAATTGAAATTAAATGAGGCCATAAGGGTGGGGCTCTAATATGATAGGCTTAATGTCCTTATGAGGAGAGAAAGAAACATCAGAAATCTTAGTCTCTGTGCAAGCACAGAGGAAATGCCATGTTGGGACACAAGAGCGTAGCTGTCTACAAACTAGGAAGAGATTCCTCACCAGAAGCTGAGTTTGCTGGCACCTTGCTCATGGACTTCTAGCTTTCGAACCATGAAAAACATTAATATCTGTTGTTTAAACCACCTACCTGTGCTATTTTGTTATGGTAACCTGAGTCAACTAATAAACACAGCCTTTAAAATTTAACTAAATTTTAATTCAGTTAAAGTAATGAGCTCCAAACAATTCCGCCCCTCTGTTGTCCTATAAGGAGAAATTGTCCTTATGCTAGTCAATAAACAAACTTGTCCTCTGCTCTAGAGGTAGATACATCATATTTTCTATGGATGTTTAGTATGCGACCCCCTTGCAAACATAGTCCAGAGTAAAAGTTGTCAGTGGTCACAAGAGTCGTAGAAAGAGAAGGGACCAATAAAGAGTTGCTTCCTCAGGAGATGCAGGTGCTGCATTGGGGGGTTTAGTCGAGAGAGAGAAGAGAAATTATATGCAAATTTAGTTCTAGAACTTTCAGGACTTGAACAAATAAGGATCTTCTACATATGTTTATATCCTATCATTGCACTAATCTACCAGGAAAGCTATATTTTGTTGATCCCTTATTGAACATATCAACTATTCATTCATTCACTCACTCATGAATTCTTATATTCATTCAATAATATTTACTGAGCACCTACTCAATAGTAAATATTTCTTTTATTAGTGAAACATAAAAAGAGAAATACGACAAGGTCTCCATTTATACAACAATATATAAACAATATGGAAAATTAGATAAAGGTAACAACTCAGATAAAAAAAATAAGATGCTAAATGTGTTATTAGAAGTCTTTTGGGTTCTGAGTGGCAAGTTTAAGAAAAAAAAAGGATATTATTGGCTCAAGTAATTGCTTCCAGCCAGAGGTAGTATGGCCTGAAATATACATCAATTCAGAGGCTATGGATGATGTGAGGTTTCTGTATCTTTACATTACTTTGCCTTATAATTTTTCAGAGATTGTTTTTATTCTGCAGATAGTTAAATTCATTTGAACAAGAGAAAGGGACACTAGCAGCTTCAGGCTTACCCGATTTGTGAGCCAAATAACTAGATTTATTAATATCAAAAGAAAGACATCTGTGAAGGTGAAAATGGGTGCTATTAATAACTATTCCAATAAAAGATGTATAAGCCAGAACATTCCTAGGAAATCTGCACTGTGTGTTTACCCTATACAGAACCCACTATCCTAAAGGAAGATAAACTCTTTCTGTCCCATCATCCTCTTATTAACCTTTTCAGAAGCTGGTAATGGACTAATGTGCTATCCTGGAAACAATGACTGTGACAAAGAGAATGGAGAGAATGGAGTTCTGTGATTGCATCATCTGTTTCCCAACCTTTTTTTTTTTTTTTTTTTTTTTTTTTTTTTTGAGACAGAGTCTTGCTCTGCCGCCAGGCTGGAGTGCAGTGGCGCAATCTTGGCTCACTGCAACCTCTGCCTCCCAGGTTCAAGCAATTCTCCTGCCTCAGCCTCCCGAGTAGCTGGGACTACAGGCGCCCACCACCGCGCCTGGCTAATTTTTGTATTTCTATTAGAGACGGGGTTTCACCATGTTGGCCAGGATGATTTCTATCTCTTCACCTCGTGATCTGCCCACCTCGGCCTCCCAAAGTGCTGGGATTACAGATGTAGGTGACCACGCCTGGCCCCCTCTCTCTTTTTCTAACCGTATGCTTCTCTCAGAGCATCCAACCTCCTTTTAGTTTAGAGGAACCCATTTACCTCTTACTTTCTTGTTTGGTAAAACCTGTTTCTGGCTCCATCTTAGAAGGACTGTGGTAGATTCTTAACAGTACAGCATTTATGATATATACCCACCCACATGGAATAACATAGTAAGTCATTATTATGAAAAATCTCCTCCTTACCAGTGAAGATGAGACAGAATGAAAGGAATAAAAGTATCAGGCCATTCCATTCTATCACACATGCACAAGCATACGTGCACAAACACACACTTGTGCGCTCACACATTTTTATTTTGGTCTCTTGAGCTTAAACCTTAGTTTCAAATTATTTTATCAGGCTGATAGATAGAACCAGAACTAAGCATTGATTGTTAAGTGATTTATTTTCTGGAAGCCAAAATAATGGATTAAATATACTAACTAAAATTGAGCTTGGAGATATTACCATTTTGTTAAAGATAAATGAGAGTTGTGATCATAATAATTTATCAATTGCTATAATCATCCAAAGTAGTAATTAGGTCACTGCAAACACACTTTTACGCAATTTGCTTATATTCACACAATTTTCCACTCTTATCTTTATTATTAACAAGAAGCCCTCTTGTTCAAAGTGTCAGCTAGTCACCTTCTCCCCAGTCTAAGAAGGAATAATGCATGCCAGCGAAACTGGAGATCAAGCCTGCCTATGACATTCTGTTCAGCTTAGAAGTCTGTTATTACTACAGAATTTATATTGATACTGTGACAAATTTACTTTCAAGGTATTTGGAAAGATGTCTGTTCGTGGAAATAGATTTCTTATAAACCTAAATATAAACAAATATAAAGGGCCATAGAAAACTGAATTTTGAAACCCCTTCAAAAAAAAAAAAAAAAAAAAAAAAAAACGGGTGCAGTGGCCCACCCCTGTAATCCTAGGACTTTGGGAGGCCAAGGCGGGCAGGGCAGATCACGAGGTCAGGAGATTGAGACCATCCTGGCCAACATGGTGAAACCCGTCTCTACTAAAAATACAAAAATTAGCTGGGTGGGTTGGTGTGTGCCTGTAATCCCAGCTACTTGGGAGGCTGAGGCAAGAGAATCGCTTGAACCCAGGAGGCAGAGGCTGCAGTGAGCCAAGATTTTGCCACTGCACTCCACTCTGGTGACAGACCGAGACTCCTTCTCAAAAAAAAAAAAAAAAAAAAAAGCCAGGTGTGGTGAACCCCTGTGGTCCCAGCTACTCAGGAGGCTGAGATGGGAGGATTGTTTGAGCCCAGGACGTGGAGTTTGCAGTGAGCTGAGAGCTGAGAGCTGAGAGCTGAGATCATGCCACAGCACTCCAGCCTAGATGACAGAGAAAAACCCTCTCTCAAAAAAAATTTAAAAAGAAAAAGAAAACTGAACTTTACATTAAAAGTAGCAAAATAAACAAGTTTTGAAGTATAATGGCAATACAGATATGCATTTATAAATGTTTTATCTTAAAGAAAATGATCATAATCCAGCAAACACACATATATAAGAGAAAATATCTCAAACTAAAGTATACTTCCATTGGATACAAGGTTTGGGAAGGAGTGACTATGGTGATTGTACTTTATCTGAAATGTTCTGCTCCTGACTCTCCACAAACACAAATCCCCCTTAGGAACTTCAGTTTACTAATCCATAAAACTACCGCGGTCATCTAAATGATCTCCAGGATCACTCTTGCAAAACTCTACCCTAACAGTGCTAACTAATGCTTCATTTTTGTCATGGTTACTCATTGAGAACCCTTAGATATTCATGGTTACTTATTGAGAATCCTTAGATATTCCAGACCTGAGCAGGACTGGGGCAAGGGTGAGACATCATAAGTACTTAGCTCAGGCTCAAAACTTAAGGCCCTACCAAAAAGCACAATGATATGGTTTGGTTGTGTCCCCACCAAAATCTCATCTTGAATTGTCGTTTCTATAATTCCTACGTGTTGTGCAAGGGGCCCAGTGGGAGGTAATTGAGTCATGCCCATGGAGTGCAATGGCGTGATCTTGTCTCACTGCCACCTCCGCCTCCCAGGTTCAAGCATGTCTCCTGCCTCAGCCTGCTGAGTAGCTGGGATTACAGGTGCTGCCACCACACCGGGCTATTTTTTATTTTTATTTTTTGGTATTTTTAATAAAGACGGGGTTTCACCATGTTGGTCAGGCTGGTCTCGAACTTCTGAATCCGGTGCTTTTATAAGGGGGTTTTTCCCTAGCATTGCTATGCCCTTCTCCTTGCTGCTGCCCTGTGAAAAAGGGCATGTTTGCTTTCCTTTCTTCCCTATTGTAAGTTTACTGAGGCCTGCCCTGCAAAACTATGACCCAATTAAACCTCTTTCGTTTATATATTAACCAGTTTTGGGTATGTCTTTATTAGCAGCCTGAAAACAAACTAATACACTCAATAATCAAAATAAATATTATTTTCATGTAATATTTTAAAAATTGAAGTTGATGCCATAAAACCACCCCACAATGAACAAAATATGAAACTTTTAAATAAAGACAGGAACTTACCCTGTAGTTGTACAGCCCTGTCTCGCAAGCCTCACCCTAAACTCAGCCTGGCCCTGAGTCCTTCTCTATGTGACATTGAACAAGTCATTTAATTTCTTCAAGCTTCAGTTGCCTCACTGTAAAATGAAGATTAATAATAGTATTTTTAAAAAACTTTACGGTATGGTTGAAGGAAATAAACGTGATGATGCTTTCAAAGTCCTTGTCATAATACCCAGGACATAGAGAGTGCTAGATAAATGTTAGTTACTACAATTATTAACTCAAGCATAACATTTATTATATATTTTAGTATTCAATAATGTTTTAAATAAAATATCTTTGATGAAGCAGGCACATAATTGGACACTGGAGCTACAGTTTCTGGCCTCATAGAATTCAAAGTCAGATATCATTTAAATATTTATGAATATTAATTTAAGAAGCTGTGATTCCTCTGTAAATTTGTAAAATGTGATGCTTAGTTATTTGCTAACATTGAAGAAAATATATTTTAATGATTATTTATGATACATAGGAGTTGGTTATTTATTGCATTTCACTTGAGCTCTGTGTTAAAACATTTTAAAAAGTAAGACATTTTAGCATGTGCTAATTTTATCAATATGACTTAATTACTCCACATAATTCAAAATACTCAATTATTTATAATATTTTATTATAAATTAATGACTCAAGATGTCATCTACTCACATGTTTTGTTTATAGACCAAAGTGATGTGTTTTTTCATCTGGTCAAACTGCTATTTCCAAATCTAGCTAGCTCTGTTTTTTTATATTTGTCCTTGTTCTTTTCTAGGTTGTTCTCTATCCTGAATACCTACAGTTCTTGTTTCAGATCTCCTATGAACTACTCTCCGGCTAAAAACAAAACTTTGTACTTTCCTGCTTAAAATGTTTTAATGAATACCTAATGTCAAAAATAAATTTCAACTCCTTAATGTTATCCAAAATTGTTTTTTTTAATTTGACAAACTCCCATTTTTCAGCCTTCTCTCTCTTTCTTCCTCTATTTTTAACTGAGATGTAATTCATACCCAGTAAAATTCACAACTTTAAAATGTACAATTTAGTGGGTTTTAATATATTCACAGAGTTGTACAACTGTCATTACTATCTAGTTCAAGAATATGTTATCATCCTCAAAAGATAAAAGAAACTCAGAGTCATTAACAGACACTCTCCACTCCCCCATTTCTCTCCCAGTCCCTGGAAACTATAGGTGGTCCTTGGCTTTCAATGACTTTATTATAAGGTGAAAGCAATATGCATTCAGTGGAAACAAAACTTCAAGTACCCATACAACCATTTTCTTTTTCACTTTCAGTACAATATTCAATAAATTACATTAGATATTCAACACATTATTATAAAAAGTCTTTTTGTTATATGATTTTGCCCAACTAGTAGGCTAATGTAAGGATTCTGAGCATATTTAAGGTAGGTTTGGCTAAGGTATGATGTTTATTAGATAAGGCATATTAAATGCATTTTTGACTTAAGATATTTTCAACTTACAGTGTGTTTATCATGACATAACCCCATTGTTAAGTCAAGGAGCATCTGTATTATTCTGCTTCATGTCTCTATATACATACACTATCTCCACATTTCACATGAAAAGAATAATACAGTGTGTGACTCCTTATTTCTGATTTCTTTCCTGTAGAATACTGTTTTCAAGGTTGGTCCACATGGTGTCATGTAACAATACTTAAAAACTTTATATGGCTGAATAATATTTCATTGTATCGATATATCACATACTGTTTGGCAATTTATCAGCTAAAGAACATTTGGATTATATTTACTTTCTGGCTATTGTGAATAACACTGCTTGTATATCAGCATTCATATACAAGTTTTTATGTAAGCATGTTTTCAATTCTCTTCAGGATATGCCCAGAGTTGCAACTGCTGTTCAACTTTTTGTGGAACAGGCAAACTGTTTCACAGTAGCTGCACAATTTAATGTTCTCGTTAGCAACGTATGAGGTTTCCAATTTCTCCACATCTTTGCCAACCCTTGTTCTTTTCTACTTCTGTGTTTGTTTTTTAGTTATAGTTGTTTTATCAGGTAGAAAGTGATATCTTAATGTGCTTTTGCTTTGCATTTCCTAACAATAAATGATGTTGACACCTTTTCATGTGCTTATTGTATATTTGTGTAACTGTTTTGCAGAAATATTTGTTTTAATACTTGGCCCATTTCCTACTTTTTTTTGAGTTTTAGGAGTTCTTCATATATTATGGTTACTATACTCTTCCCAGATATGACATTTACAAATATTTCTCCCAGTCTGTGGAGATCGTCTTTTCACATTTTTAATAGCATCTTTGACAAATAAAATGTTTTTAATTTTAATAAATTTTAATTTATCTATTTATTCTTTGGTTGCTTATCATTGTTAAATTAAATAAGCAGGATGCCCTTAGCTTGTGGCTGTCTCTGTACCTTGAGTTTCTATGTTAAAACACCCTGCAACCTAATTTAATACATAAACAGACTGAAATGTAACCTAGGAGGATATATACATACATATATATATAAAAATATATAGTAATATATATACAACTATATATATTTATATATTACTATATATTTATATTTATATTAAATATAGACATATATATGTGTGTGTGTATATATATATATATATATATATAGAGAGAGAGAGAGAGAGAGAGAGAGTAAAAAACCAGATTTCAGTAATCATAAAGAGCCAGGCTTCAACCAAATATAATCAGCCAACTAACCACACCATGCCCAAATAAGATAGATGCCTAGAAGTAGCCAATTAGGTCATTTTTCTACTTTGCATCTGTGCTCAGCCCATAAAAGATTTAGTGCTCATACTGCTGGTCAGAGCTTTCTGAACATCTTCTGGTTCTGAGTGATGCCCAAATTCATGAATTGTTCTTTGCCCAAATAAATTATTTTAATTTAAATTTGTCTAAAATTATATTTTACCAGTTTAATATCATAAAAGAGATCTAAGGAAGACCTCCAGCAACCCCTGGGAGCACAGGGAACCAAGCGAAAGTGCCTGCTGGGTCCATTATGCTCATTGTTCTCTCATAGCAACTGGAGGTCATGGGTAAGTTCCTCTCACATTCAAACTTTGCAAACAGGTGTATTTGAACTTTTTCACTTTATTTGAGCATTTTCTATTTGGAATGGGTTCAGAATCATGACACAAATTGAACTGGGTCCAGTAGAATGCCTTAGGTAGGTGAGGTTTCACAAAGACAGGGAATCATGAGCTCATATGGATCCAAGGAGCCTAGAACTGCTGCATCGGGAACTCCAACCAATTTCACATATAAGACCTATGAACTCAGAACCTGTGCTTTTCTAGAGAAAGGGGTAAACCTTACCAAAAATAACTTATAATTACAGTGACAATAGTGTATAAACTCCTTGCAGAAGGCAAACAGTTTTCGAAGTGCTTACAGCTAGAACAGCTACAGACCAAGAAGACCTTCTTATATGTATTTTAAGTTAAGACTGAGGAGTCCAAAACTAAAGAACCCTGTGCCCTGCCATGTCTGCCTTTACTCTAAACTGCCAGGTTTTTAGAAAAGAAATTATTCACTTCTATACCAGCCTTCTGATGAACCCACTCCCTTTGACCTGGACTGTTTCTGCAACAGAAGAAACCTTCAAGAGCTTCATTTCCACTATAATAATCAACCAATCCCTTAGATAATAAAGAATATTTCTGTGGTGGGAATTTCAAATTAAGCATAAAAGTCCCTGTGTCCAAACCTGTCTCATAGACTTGGACCGTTTTCAGAAAAAAGTAAATTATGAGGATTAGTCCTGTCTTCTTCCTCCATTTGATTTTGCTTCTCCCATGGGAACCTCTAGGTTAACTGAAACTCCTCTTTTCAAACTCTCTGAGGCATGTGAACCAGAGCAACTCCATCTTTAATAGGAGCTAGGTAAAATGAGGCTGAGACCAGCTGGGTTTCATTCCCAGACGGTTAAGACATTCTAAGTCTCAGGATGAGATAGGAGGTCTGCATAAGATACAGGTCATAAACTCCTTGCTGATAAAATAAGTTGCAGTAAAGAAGCTGGCTAAAACCCACCCAAACCAAGATGGCCATGAGAGTTACCTCTGGTCGTCCTCACTGCTACCCTCCCACCAGCACCATGATAGTTTACGAATGCTATGGCAACATCAGGAAGTTACTCTATATGGTCTAGTGAGGGGAGGTATGAATAATCCACCCCTTGTTTAGGATATAATCAAGAAATAACCATAAAAATAGGCAACCAGCAGTGCTCAGTGCTGCTCTGTCTATGGGGCAGTAATTCTTCTATTTCCCTATTTTCTTAATAAACTTGCTTTTACTTTGCACTGTGGACTCACCCTGAATTATTTCTTGTGTGAGATCCAAGAACCCTATCTTGAGGTCTGGATGAGGACCTATTTCCAGTAATAAAATCTTTGTCAACTATATTCTCTGCCAATTCTTAAAGAAAAAAAAAAAAAAAGACTGGTCTCTTATTCAAGCCTGGAAAAAAAAAAAGCAAGGGGGAAAGATGAACCAGTTATCTGACTATAAGGCGAGATTAGAAATATCCATGCAAATACTTTTTCTGTGTCTATTGGGATAATTGTGTTGTTTCTTGCCTTGTTATTCTATTAATATGCTATATTAAATAGATTGAGTTTTACATTTTACACCAGGCTTGTCTTCCCAGAATAAATTTCACTTGGTCATGTTGTATAATCTTTTTGAAGCAACCTTTGGAAAATTATGACAGTAAGAGAAATCTGACACACTTGACTCCCTCTTGCTTTTAGTTGACCCTCTAGCTGACCTCCAAGCTGTCGTTGTTCATTTCTAAGTATAGGCCAAGCTGACTTTGAGAGAAATTTAGTTTATAGTTTAACCTTAAAGTAAGGATGATAATAGCCTTTCCCAAAACTACCTCCTTCAGGGACCAAAACCACCTTTGTAAAACTAATGAAAGGCTACAAGGTTAGGATTATGAGAGGGGCCTCAATTCTGCCAAGACATAGATGTAGTTAATGATAACTACCACTATTCTGGAGGTCACAAGATGTGTAAGTTCCCTAATTATTACTATAGATAACATCATTATTGTAGAAACTAAAATTGCTCTTTTAAGCTGTTTTTCAGACTTTTGCATTTCTGGGGACTGACTGACTCTAACTCGGACCTGTGATTCTTGACCCAACTGGTCCTGTGGCCCCACCTAGAAGCTCACTCAGTGCACAAGGAACTCTTTCCACACCTCTGTTATTTTTATCCTCAACCAATTAGCAGCACCTATTCCCTAAACTCCTGCCCACCAAATTGAACGTTAAAAAAAAGTCTCCAAATTCTGGGGGAGACTAATTTGAGTAATAAACTCTAGTCTTCTGCTTAGCTGGACCTATATTTATTAAACTCTTTCTCTATTGCAATGTTGCTGTCTCAGTAAATACGTTTTATCTGTGCAGTGGGCAACAATAACCCATTGGATGATTATACCGTTGGTTTGCTAGTATTTGGTTAATGATTTTTGCATCTATAATATAAGGAATATCAGCTTGTAGCTTTCTTGTGATGTTTTGGTCTGATATCAGTACTCATAGAGTAAATTAGGAAGTATTCTTTTTTTCTTCTATTTAATAAGAAACTTTTGAATCATTTGTGTTAATTCTTCTTTAAATATTTCAGAGTTTACTAGTAAAGCCATGTGGTCCTGAACTCAGTCTCTCTCTCTCTCTATGTGTTTGTGTATGAAATGTTTTTAATCACTAAAAAAGGTTTTACTTGTTATAGATGTATATAGATTGTCTATTTCTTCTTGATTTAGTTTTAATCTCTCTTTCTAGAAACTTTTCCCTTGCATCTACATTATTTAACTTGTTGGCACAGAGTTCATCACAGTATTCCATTACTTTAAAAAATATATATTTCTATAAGGTTGCTAGTAATGTCCTCTCATTAATTCTGAGTTTTAGTAAATCATATCTTCTTACTTTCTTACTAGATCAGTGGAGCCAAAGATTTATGAATTTTTAAAAATATTTTCAACAAATTAATTTTTGATTTTGTAATTATTTGTATTTGTTTCTATTTTCTGTTTTATGCATCTCCTGTCTTTATTTCTTCCTGCCAATTTTGGGTTTAGTTTTCTCATCTTTTTATAGTTTCTCAAAATGAAAGATTATGTTACTTATTCAAAATATTTCTTCTTTTATAGTATAAGTGATTACAGCTCTAAATTTTTCTCTGAGCAATGTTTCCACTGAACTTTAGTAGTGTTGGCATTTTATATTTTTCTTGTCATGTATCTGAAAGTTAATTTTTTTTATTTCCATTTTGATTTTGTTTCTGACTCATTGGTTATTTAGGAGTTCATTTTAAAATTTAAATGTATTTGTGAAATCCCAAAATTTGCTTCTAATATTTATATTTATGTTTATTTTATGCTTGTCTGAGAAAATACTTTGTAGGTCTTCAATCCTTGTAAATTTTTTGAGGTTTGTTTTATGAATTAACATATGGCCAATCACAAAAAATGTTTTGTTATTATTATTGATGAGAATGTGTATTCTGCTATTATTGGTGAAATGGTCTATAGATATATGCTATGTTTTGTTGTGTTAAAGTCTTCTACCCTCTTGTTGAAATTCTGCTTAGCTATTTCATCAATTATTGAGAGTGGGAGATTGAAGTTTTCAACTATTACTGTTGGATTATCAGCTTCTCCTTATTGCATATTGTATTTTGTCAGCTTTTTTAAATCCTATACTTTGAGGATCTATTGGTAAATCCTATCAAGCTATAATTGCTATATATTATTAATGAATTGCCCTTTTTATTATTATAAAATATTCAACTTTGCCTTTATTAACAACTTTGTTTTAAAGTCTATTTTGCCTGACATTGGTATAAACACCCTAGTTCTTTTTTGGTTATTGTTTGCATGGAATAGGTTTTCCCATCTTTTCCTTTTTAGTCTATTTATGTATTTGTATGTAAATGACTTTTTTATACAGAGCATATAGTTGAATCATGTATTTTTAATCAATTTATCTAATATTTGCCTTGTATTTAGAGAAATTTAATTCATTTACATTTAATGGAATTATTAATAAGATAGGTTTATTAGTATTCTAGAACTTTTATAACAAATTGTGACAAATTAGGTGGCTTATCGCAAGAGAAACAGTGTTAGAGACCAAAAATTGAAAATCCAAGTATTGGAAGTCTCAGTGCCTTTTGGAGAATCTCTGAGGGCTGTCTTATTCATGCTTCTCTTCCATATTTTGGTGGCTACAAGCAATCCCTGGTATTTCTTGTCTTATGGCAGCATAATTCCAGTTTTTGCCTTGGTCATGACAAGATATTCTTTTCTTTGTCTCTGTGTGCATTTCATTTCTGTCACTTATAAGGGCATCACTCATTGTTGGATTTAGGGCTCACTATCACCCAATATAATCTCATCTTAAGATCGTTACTGAAATTGCATCTGCAGGAACTCTCATTCCAAATAAAATTACATTCTGATTTTCTAGATGGACATATACTTTAGGGAGATACAATTCAACCCTCTACAATAGAATTTATTTATACCTGCCATTTTGTGGTTTTCTATATCTCGTATGTCTGTTTTTCCCAAATTCCTCCATTATTCCATTCTTTTATGTTAAATGGATATTTTCAGGTGTACCATTTTAATTCCCCTTTGATAATTTTAATATATATTTTTGAGTTACTTTATAATGGTTGCCTTGTGAATCACCATTAACACCTTAATTTATAACCATCTAATTTATATTACCTTAACTTAATTTCCATAATATAAACAACTTTGTTTCTACATAGTTTTATTCTCCAGTCTTCTCTATGCTATTAATGTCACAAATTCTAACTTTATTCATTGGGTTTCCATCAGCATAGATACATAATTTTTGCTTTATGCAGTTGCATTTTAAAACAGGTAGGAGAAAAACTTCTTATTCTTCTACTTAGTTACCTATATTGGTGCTCTTTATTGCTTCACTTGAATTACTTTCATTTTAGCTTGAAGTACTTCTTTTGGGTTATTTGTATGGCTGATTTGCTACCAAGAAATTCTCTTGGCTTTTGTTTATCTGTTAATGAATGACTTATTTCTCTTTCATTTATGAAGAATAGTTTTGCTTGAATATACAATAATTTTATATGTTTTTTTCTTTTAACCTTCTATGTCATCCCTCTGCCTGCTGGATTCTATGGTTTCTGACAAGAAATGACCTGTTATTACAACAAAGAATAATTTTTATCTATAAGTTGCTTCTCTCTTGTTCCATTCAAGATTATCTTCTTGTGGCCAGCCGTGGTGGCTTACGCCTGTAATCCCACCTCTTTGGGAGGCTGAGGTGGGCAGATCACTTGAGGTCAGGAGTTCAATACCTCTTTGCTAAAAATAAAAAGATTAGACCAGCATGGTGGTGGGCATCTCTACTAAAAATACAAAAATTAGCCAGGCCTGGTGGCAGATGCTTATAATCTCATCTATTCAGGAGGCTGAGGCAGGAAGCTCACTTGAACCTGGGAGGCTGAGGTTGCAGTGAGCTGAAATGGTGCCACTGCACTCCAGCCTGGGCAACAGAGCGAGACTGTCTCAAAAAATAAAAATAAAAAATAAAATAGCCGATAAAAAGTCTTTGTCTAGTAAGTCCAATGTCTGGGCTTCCTCAAAGACATTTTCTATCATTGCTTCTTTTCCAAAGTGTATGGGACATACTTCCTTGTCTTTTCACATATAGTTAATTTTTATTGAAGTATAGATATTTAAAAAAATACAACAGCTCAAAGAATCGAATCCTCCTCTTCCCACTGAAGCAGAGTTTGTTGTTGCTGCTCCTTGTTGCAGTCATTATTTTTTTAGTAACTTCTCTGAACTAATTCCGTTAAATCTGTTTTTAAATATATATCATTATTATTATTATCATTTGTGGCCACTGAAGTCTCTATACAATTAGCTTAGTTGCCAGGTTGGACAGAGAATTTCTTAAAGACTTTCTTGCATGAATCTCTCAGTTTTTGCTGAAGAGACCCTGTGTGTTTGTTTTGGAGCATGCTTTCAATACTCAGCTAGGTAGTTTCTCACTCTTCCTTAGCCTTTACTTTCTGCTTGCACAGAGTCTGCAGTTCAAAGATGAGAGCTTGATTCTTCACAGATATTTCTTGAGCATGCACACAACTGACAAATGTGCATGCCTTCTATATTGCAGAGAGCATGTCTGAGCTTTTCAAAGTTCCTGTGGACATCTCTTTCCCCAGCTCTTCTTTTTTAAGCGTTTTGGTTAGTCTCTTTTTGGCTTTAATTGTTATCCATTTCTTCAGGCAGCTGTGGCATTAAAATATTTGCCTCTAAATGTTTGTGACAAATGCTCCCTAGGGAGAGGCTTTTAGCCCTGAATGCAGTTCAAATAAAGATAAGTAGAGATGGGGTTTCAAGTTTCAACATGTTAGCCAGGATGGTCTCGATCTCCTGACCTCGTGATCTGCCCCTCTCGGCCTCCCAAAGTGCTGGGATTACAGGCTTGAGGCACCACGCCCGGCCTACAATGGTTTTAAACAAATTTTGAAAAATATTTTTTATGATTTCCTGTTTGTTCTCAGTGGAAGACTTCATTGAAAGAAGTTATTGGCCAAGTGTGGTGGCTCACGCCTATAATCCCAGCATGTTGGGAGACCGAGGCAGGTGGATCACAAGGTCAGGAGTTCGAAACCAGCCTGGTCAACATAGTGAAATCCCATCTCTACTAAAAATACAAAAATAAGCTGGGCATGGTAGCGTGCGCCTGTAATCCCAGCCACTCAGGAGGCTGAGGCAGGAGAATCGCTTGAACCCAGGAAGTGGAGGTTGCAGTGAGCTGAGATCGTGCCACTGCACACCAGTCTGGGTGACAGAGCAAGACTCCACCTCAACCAAGAAAAAAAAAAAGAAAAAAGAAAAAGAAGTTATTACACCATTGCTAAAAGTAATGTTGTTGTTGTATTTAAATATACGGAAGAGCTATACATTCTTCATTCACTAACTTACATATTGGGGCTTCACATAAGTAGGTAAACTTCCTAAAGGCATTTGAGTTTATTATCCTTAAAACAGCAAAATCATTAAATAAAATATGTTGGGCACTTAAACAGAGCTCTGTGAAATAGCTATACAAGACCTAATCTTGGGGATAAGAAGAAACTAGAAAAGTTAATTACTGAGGAAGCAGAACACTGCAGTGGCTAAGTTATGATTTAAAGTTTTCTTAATAACGTAAATGACTAAAATGGAATAAAAAATAAGGCAGTTTCATCAAGGTAAGAACAGGGCAGTAATACACTTTCTAGGATACAGTAAAGCCAGGGGCAGCTCACCAGCATACATGGGGGACAGAACACTTCAGGTTACAGTGAACAACCTCAGATATGATTCTGAAAAGTTTAATCATGAATGTATTTGTGAAAGTTGTCAGGATCAAAACCAGAGTCACTTTTGTTAAAAACAAACAAACAACTCTTCAACAGAGCTGGGAAAGTCCTTAAAGAGAAGAGTTCTCATTTATAATTAACTGATAACAAAAAGCACCACAAACGATTGCAAAAAACACTACTTTGCACAAAGGTCATTTGAACCTTATGCAAAAATACTACTGTAAGAACATCTGCCCAGCAACTGCTTGTGCAACTTTAGACTGACTTTACTTTTGTTATTAACCTTTGTAGCCAAAGATTATAATCTCAAACAATTATGTAATCTTCTTAATTTTTTTCTTTAAAAACCTTTGTCTTCTTTTATCCTCGTGAATATGAATATCGTTTTCTATGGAACATTTATTCACATTGCAATGTCCTATTCCTAAATAAATATCATTTTCTTTTAGAGACACTCTTTCTGGTTATTTAGGTTGACACATTTGATGAGCAAGAAGAGATGTGCAATATTCTAGGCAACAATTTGATTTAAAATCAAGTTAGCTGCAACAGAAAGATAAGTTCTTCCATGACAGAGGGGAGTAACAAGCACAGAAACTAGGTCAAGTGCTGGGAATTTATTTACAATAGAGAATATAGGTAGAGAACACCACTAGTTCTAACAAAGATAATTTGAATAATGGGAGAGAGAGAAAGAGTGATAGCATTAAACCTGAACTTTGATAACCAATATTTTTTAAAATGGTAAAGAAAAAACAATAAAAGCCCTACTAAGATGATAGTTTCTCTTGTACTGAAGCAGGGTCAAGTGGAAAAATGTGCAACACTGACTAAGCATTAGGTAAGTGTGTTGAGATGAAGAAGTCACAGTTTAACAGAGAAGCTGCTGGAAAGAACAGAGACAGAGACTAAAAACCTGAGATCCAGATTTTAGTATGACAGGAACTGATCTCTCTGTTATGGTTATAATAGTTTTTAGTATGACAGGAACTGATCTGTCTATTATGGTTATAATAGGTTTTAGTTTTCACTCTGTGTTTTGACTGTACTTTAACATTTTAAACTCTATATCTTCATCATGTTCATATCAATCTCATATTAAAATGGCTTTAGTAAACTGTATTGTTTATAAGTAAAACCAGCCTCCATATCATGACAATGTTCTGGCCTAGCTCACTTCTGCTTCCTATTTCTTCTACAACCTGCCTTTTATTGGCATAGTACTGATTACATTCCTAACAGAGGGCGGTAACTCTGTCATCTTCATTTCTGCATACCCATATCCTCTTTCACAGCACTGGATGTAGAGGCAGTATTCAAGAGTTCTTTATTGATACAAAATTCAGTAACCATCTATCAATTCAATGTGGGCAGGCTTAAGCAGATTTTTATCTCATGACAGAACAAGAGCATTAGGACATACCATTACCCCAAACAGAAAATACTAAATGTAGCAATAAATTATGAGCTTCTAATAAAAAGAAACAGTGTTTTGGTATACTCCTGTCCAAAGAATGATCCTCTTCTATTGAGGGAAATTCTTCTTTATCCCCATCTAGTAATCCAGACCATGCAAATGAATACTGGCAACTAATGGGCAACAGATGTTGCAGCCAGATGGCCCCTAACTTGAAAGTAGTTAACTTGTACTCAGGTGGTTATATTTCTTTAAAAGTGTTATGTAGTCTGTCCTTTTTTTGTTATACTCAGTAATTAGTGGGCAGTTAAATACTTAATGCTATTAATTTAATTAAAGTAGTTTTAATGAAAAATAAAAAGATAAATGATTGGATTTCTGATGCCCTGGTGTAATTCAAACAATTTGGTCCAAGCCTTCAAACATTAAGTTCTATGGTTGACCTTGCAAAACCAAATTTATAAAAAGCAAATATTGATTACCAAATATCTTTACAAGATATTTGATACATTCTCTGATCCAGAAAATAGAGAAGAAAACTTAATTTTTGAAATGGACAGGTAAATTTGGAAATGAAAGTTTTATCGTTATTACATAAAAAGAGAGATTGCCGTGATAGGAAGAATGAATGCTACAACATAAACCTTCTAAGGTTACTTTTCCCATAAGACACATGGAAGAAATACTGCCAGAGTACCCTCAAGCATTATTTTAACAAGCATAACATTATCAGTAGAAAGAAACAATATCAGGGCAGAAAGATATTACAATTGAATATGATCTCTCATTTTGAAGAAAACAGCAGGTTGAATACAAGGCTAAGAGGTAAGGTAGCCCTGCTGGCTACAGCCACTGACTCTTTGAAATAACTATCACTCACACATTGGTGAGATCATCATAAACATGTGAAGCAAGGCCTCAAACAATGTAACCTAGCAGGGCATGGTGACTCACACCTATAATTCCAGCACTTTGGGAGGCTGGCGTGTGAGGATCACTTAAGGCAAGGAGTTTGAGATCAGCCAGGGGAACATAGTAAGACTCCATCTTTATTTTTTTTTTATTTTTATTTTTTTGAGACGGAGTCTCGCTCTGTCACCCAGGCTGGAGTGCAGTGGCGCAATCTCGGCTCACTGCAAGCTCCGCCTCCCGGGTTCACGCCATTCTCCTGCCTCAGCCTCTCCGAGTAGCTGGGACTACAGGCGCCTGCCACCACGCCCGGCTAATTTTTTGTATTTTTAGTAGAGACGGGGTTTCACCGTGGTCTCGATCTCCTGACCTCGTGATCCGCCCGCCTCGGCCTCCCAAAGTGCTGGGATTACAAGCGTGAGCCACCGCGCCCGGCCAAGACTCCATCTTTATGGAAAAAACAAAGAAGAAGAAGAAGAAGAAGAAGAAAGAAGAAAGAAGAGGAAGAGGAAGAGGAAGAGGAAGAGGAAGAGGAAGAAGAAGGAAGAAGAAGAAGAAGAAGAAGAAAGAAGAAGAAGAAGAAGAAGAAGAAGAAGAAGAAGAAGAAGAAGAAGAAGAAGAAGAAGAAGAAGAAGAAGAAGAAGACAGACTTTTTTTTTTTTTTTTTTTGCCAGATCCGGTGGCACATGCCTGTAGTCCCAGCTACTTGGGAGGCTGAGGTGGGAGAATCACTTGAGAATAGGAGTTTGAGGCTGCAGGGAGCCATAATTGTGCCACTGCACTTCAGCCTGGGAGACAGAGCAAGATCCTATCTCTAAACAAAAATAAATTTTAAAAAAAGAAACAATAACACCATTGAACACAAAAAAATAACATTCCACTGGTTTATTAATCTATAAAGTAATCTAAATGAAGGTTTATAAAATTTTGTTGTTCAAATACATTATTTTATTATCACTTCAAAGAAATATAAATTTAAGTAAATGTTTTGCAAAGGTTAGCAGGCACATTTTAATTTTTAATTCCTTTATTTGGCACAGGGTCTCACCTTTTCTCCTGCAAAATATAAATAATAGCACAACAGTTTGGTAGAAGAGCAGTGGCCTTCAAATTAAATTTGCAGACAAGAGTCTACAACTACCAACCAGGTATCTTTATTCTTTATGCCCATTTTATGAATGAAGAAAAGTATTTCACTGTCCTTTCAGGAAAAAAAAAGAAAGAAAGAAAAAGTAAAACTGGGAATAAGAGTGAGTGGGAACAAGATGGTTCTTCAGTTTCTCAGTCTTTCAAATTGTCTTACATCAATCGTGTATTGATATCCCATTGCATAACAACAGATATTCTGCATACTCTACCATTTTCACATACCAATCCTAATCAACTATACTTGCCAAGATCACAAACAACCTCTTTACCACTAAATCAAACTGATCGATTTTGTCCTTATCTTGCATGATCTCCTGGTGTTTGCTTCACATCTATCCCTTACTAATTTTTTCTAATGATACGGTTTTCTGGCATCTCACACTCAGATTTTTTTTTTTCCTTTTCCCCTAACTGCTTCTTCTCAGGTGGTTTGCTTGTATGGTTGTCCAGATAGGCTTCATTGATAAGATAAAAATTGATAAAAGCCATTAACAAGGTCAGAATGATAGTTAAGCAGGAATGACAGGAAGATAATTCTAGGAAGAGGAATTAATTTAAACACAGCAATGCCCCTAAGATGGGATTGTGTTCATATTTTCAAGGAACAGAAAATATGCAAGTATTGCTGGGGCTGAGTTAGGGAGGGGAAGAATTTTTGATGAAGACAGGAGGTGCTAGAGTTACCAAAATATGTAGAGCTTTACTTGCTATGTAAGGTCTTTCACTTTATTCTGAGTGATATAAGGAAGTATTGAAGAGTTTTGATCAAAGGAGTTATGATTGAATTTTGTTGTTAAGGTTTACTTTTGCTTTTGTGTAAGAAAAAATTTTATAGGAGCAAAGTAAAAGCAGGAATTCCAGTTGGGATGTCATTACAACAATGCAGATGAAAAATGATGATCTTTCTACCAAATATGCAGCAGTAGAGGGAGTGAAAAAAAATAAAATTCTAGAAATACCTTGAATGTAGAAAGGATTATCTGATAACTTGGACATGAGGTGTGAGAGCCAAAAGGATTCAAGAACGGCTTTATACCTTTGGTGTGGAAAACTGAAAAGTTTAATTAATTTCAACTGAAATGGGATGGGCTATAATTGAAGTAGATTGAAGTGGTAATGGATGGTTAGGGGAGAGAACAGATCAGAAGTTACATTTGGGATATGTTGAATTCACAATGGTTATTAGAAATCCACGTGAAGATGTGGAAGAAGCAGTTGACTATATGTCTGAAATTCAGAAAAGAAGTTTGGATTGAAAATTTTAATTAGAAGTAAGTAGCATGTGAATGATACTTAAAACCATGAGCCTGGATGAAGTAATTAGGAATGTGAATATAAATTGAGAAGAGAAAAGGATCAAAAACAGAGCCTTTAGCAACACCAATATTAGAAAGTGGAAGAAAATAATAAAATAAATGAGAAAGAATAATCAATGTGATAAGAGAAAACAAGAGAAAATGGATTTCTGGAAGCCAAATGAACAAATGGTAGTAATCAACTATGTCAAATGCCGCTGATTGGACAAGTAAAATAAATAGTGGAATTTGATCATTCAATTTAGTAACGTGGAAATTATTAGTGACATTAATGAGAGTAGTTTCAGTGGAGTTGTATCATGATAGTTTGATGGGAGAAAAGAAAATTGGAGACAAAGCATAGACCATTCTTTTCAGAAGTTTCGATGCAAAGGGGAGAAGAAAAAAGTGGTATCTGGTTGATGAACTGCTGGACACGTTGTTTGTTTGCAGTGTGAGAGAGATTAACATCCATATAACAATGTTGTCATATCACAGACTGGCTCCACCCCCTGTTATATGGTCCTTGCCTACCTCCTCACCACTTTACAGATCCTATCAATTACTAAACCCTCGTGCTTCTACTTCCTTAATATCATTCAAATCAAGTAACTTCTCTCAAGCCCCCTAGTCCACTATGGTTTGTTTGTTGCCATTTCTCTAACAGGCCATAAATATAATTCCTCCTTACATTTTCCACTATTGCCTTCCCCTGATTTAATCTCTAAACTACCTTGGGGTAAATTATTTTGCAATAAATATGTGATTATGTTAACCTCTTATTCAAAATACTAAAATGACTGTTCATCACCTTCCAGCTAGTTATATAATTATGTATTTTTCACAGGAAAATTTATATTACTTCTTGTGAAAAGCCTGCAATGATTATTCATCATCTGCTACATAAAAACTAATCTCTTTAAGTAAGCACAATAGGTCTTTTTAAATCTGGCCCCTGTTCATCACTCAGATCACCTTCTACTTCATCTTTTTTTTGTAAGAAATTTGAGGGCAGGGATTTTTCCACTTTGTTCAGGACTGTACCTTGAGAACTTCAAATAATGTCTGGTCTGAATTAATTAAAAATAAATAAAAGAATGTCTGGATGAATGAGCACATGCCTTTTGCAATATTTAATGGATAATGAGTGTGCAATTGTGAATAACTTTAATGAAATGGAAAGGACTTCTTCTTACATGTCCAAGAGGTCTTCAGTGTTCTATGAACTAATTGCACTAGTTTTTGTCTCTACATCTTATCTTATCCAACACCCATACACACAAATCTGAGAGATTATCTTTATGTTCAGTTTTATTGGATGTATCATCTATATTGGATAATAGAATATTCTTTAAGCAAGAGATGGAAATGAGTTGTAGTGATTCTACCTTCTATACCACTAGCTGTAAATATAAATATGCACTGCTTGTATACTTTTTGACATTGAAGATAAGGTCAAGTTTATTGGCTTTAAACTTTTGAAATCATATGAGTTAAAAGATCTGTACAATACAAATCAGGACTGAGACTAACCCCAGTTTCATAGCTGTATTAGTTCTCATGTTGCTAATACAGACATATCAAAGACTGAGTCATTTATAAAGAAAAAGAGGTTTAACGGACTGATAGTTCCACGTGGCTGGCTGGGGAGGCCTCATAATCATGGCAGAAGGTGAAAGGCACATCTTACATGGTGGCAGGCAAGAGAGAATGAAAGCCAGTGACAGGGGAAACCCCTTATAGAACCATCAGTTCTCATGAGACTTATTCACTACCATGAAAATAGTATGGGGAAAACTGGCTCTATGATTCAATTATTTCCCACTGGGTCCCTCCTACAACATGTGAGAATTATGGGAGCTACTATTCAATATGAGATTTGGGTTGAGACACAGCCAAACCATATCCATATTCTATTAAACAATTTGTAGTAGCACAAAACTTCATCATCGCCATGTGTTTTATCAACTTTAGTTTTACTAAGTGAATTTTTTTTTAAGATGGAGTTTTGCTCTTATTGCCCAAGCTGTAGTGCAACAGCTGGATCTCAGCTAACTGCAACCTCTGCCTCCTAGGTTCAAGCGATTCCTCTACCTCAACCACCTGAGTAGCTGGGATTATAGGCACATGCCACCATGCCCAGCTAATTTTTTGTATTTTTAGTAGAAACAGGGTTTCATCATGTTAGCCAGGCTGTTCTCAGACTCCTGACCTCAGGTGAACCACCAGCCTCAGCCTCCCAAAGTGTTGGCATTACAGGCGTGAGCCACCGCGCCCAACTCCTGGGTGAAAATTTTATATGGTATGACATCGCTAATGAATTTTATTATTATTTTATTTTAAGAATAGGGAAATTATAAAGAAAGAAGTGTTAACGATCACAATGCCTCAGGAGTTACAGGTCTGCAGGTAAGGAAGAGGACATGGGGCTTAAACACTGAGGATGTCTGACAATAGCTACCCATTTCCATAAAAGATTAAGTCAGCTGAAGTATGCACACTACTTTGACTAACATATGAGGTAAACACTGGTGGATTTAAAAGCAAGTGGACATTTTCTACATAATAAATACATTCATTCTTTTTCCAAAGTACGTTTTCATAGTCATACGGCAATCTGAAAACCATTGGCTTTTTTCCTCTCAGATAATGCACCCTTTGTTAAGGGATAATTGCAAAGATTTCTCAACACATTTCAAATTTCAGGTCCCTGAGGAGAGAAATATAAATTTACCACTACATTATATTAAGAAAGGTTATCAATGGTATTTTATAATGATATTCTCAATAGCCAATTGCGAAAATCAATCACAAAAAAAAAAACTCTCTCGTATAACTTAAGAATTAATCACTTGTGGTTTATCTGACAGAGTTATAACTTACAACTAGAGCAAATGGCTCTATTACACTTTCAGAGCAGTGGTGGTTTAGCTTGCTACTAGGGCAGAATTACAGCAGGCAATTAAATGAGATTTCATGGAACTGAAAAGATTTGCTTTTACAGATTTAAAATCTAGTAATATAAAGAAAGTTTTAGGACTAAAAAGTATTTTATTGAATAAAACTTGTTTATAAAAAGGTAAGCCTGTAGGGGAATATATGTGCAACATTATATTTTTTATATTTAAAGGAAATGAGATTTCTGTGGCTAAAAACAGCAAAAGCAAAACAACTAGTTACAATTTTTTAGTAACCTAGATAGTTGACATAGCTTTAATCATTTAAATTTCTTTGCTATTGCATTGGGTATATTTTCAGACTTTTTAAAATAAATAAATAAGATTGTATTTTGCAAATAATATTGAGTAAGTGAATGTAAACAAATAAAGTAGTATTCTTACATTTCAAAGTTTTAAAATAATTCAAACTTGTGACAGAAAATGCTCATTCATTGAGGCTGCAACTTTTGGTGTAAAGCCATCAAAAACAAAAATGTATGGTACATATTATGTTCTTGTAGAATTATTTTTATTTTTAAATGAGGTAGTGCTTTATCTTCTTAGTATCTCTGTCAATACTTAATAATTATTAGGTGGATGGATAAATGAATGAATAGATGGATAAAAGACAAACTGTCTTGTAGAATTTAGATATTTTGAGAATAATATTTTATTTGTATATCAAATATTCAGGTCTCCCAATATTATATTTTATAGTGGCCATTAGTTAGTACTTTTTACTGAAATGTTAATTTCTCTGTTGAAATGACACTGAATCTCACTTTAGAAAGTTATTATAATAACTATTTCCCAGTTCTCCTTTAAAGTTATTCAGTGTATCCTAACATCAGTTTCTATAAAATTGTTCCCTTTGTCATTTCTTATACATTTTATCAGCATTATCTCCAGAGATTACAGGCATATTAAAATGTATTTAGGTTATTTTATTATATTACTGACAAGCTACCCTTTTTAATGAGCAATATCCAGAAATGTCTAATATAAAGTATGCCTCTGGTATGTAATTTTTGAATAAATAAATAAATGAATAAAGGCAAAGAATTTTTATTCCAGTTAAAATATGGACACTGCAATAATTTTCTCAAGTAAAATCCTTTAATTAGAAGCAAGACCACAAATGGCACAACTCAAACCAACCTAAAATTATGACTTACTTATTCTGAAGCAGAAAGAGTTCTTAATTAGCATTTAAATCAGTCTCTTTATTTTATAGATGAGGAAACTGAGCCCCACATTTACTGTTATCAGTTCAGAGTCACATGACTTGACACAGTAAGGATTATAATTGATTTCCTCTCACTCTCACTTTTGTGCTTCTTCCACCCAGTCATGTGAACTCTTACTCAGATTACAAAATCAAATCTGATTGTTGGCTGTCCTGCCTCCTTGTCCCTCTCTAGAAATTAAGGTTGCAATTAATATGTTTATGCATCTAGGAAAGAGACACAAAGAATCCCACTGAATAAGCAGACATTAAGCAGATTTTTGGTACAATTCATCAGCACTTTTGGTAAAGAAGTTGTTTTCTGAGTGACAATAGATGAGGAGATATATTTTAGGAGAAATGGGAAATTTGGTAGGCCAGAGACATAACTGATCTAAGGCAAAACATAGGAAGCAAGCTAGACCGTATATCTATTGGATACAGAAAACAAAATAATATTTTAAACAACTGGAAAATTGAAAAAAAATACAAGATAAGTGTTTTACTTTTGGTTTCAGACCTTTGTGTAAAGATAAAGTTGAAAAGAGGAATCATGAGACAAAAACTCAAGTTCTTGTTCTCTTGGTTGAAATCTGCTAATTGAGGATTTGACTTATGAGACTTAGGGGAAAGGTAGTAAGTGAAAGAAAGACATTATAATCCAAGTTATAAAGCAGAGACTTGAGCTAATTCATTGTTCATAACATGCTTAGTAATGGTACTAAATTGGGTCAACAAAGTACAGCATGAGCCAAATCTCACCCATCTCCCGTTTCTGTAATTAAAAAGTTTGATAACAAAGTAGACACACCAGTTCATTCACTATGTCTACAGCTGCTTCATATACTGGCAGAATTGAATCATTGCAATACAGACTATATGGCTCTCAAAGCCTTAAATATTTGCTAACTGAATGTTTACAGAAAAAGTTTTCCAATCTCCGAACGAAATAACGCTTCATATTCTTTTACTAATTTAATTTTTTCAAGTTCTCAAAGTGATAAAATATTGACTATTATATTCCCCATTTACAGAGGAATATCTGGCACTTAATAAGTATTCAAAAAATAGTAGACCATGTGAGGGAATGAATCAAGTTACTGCTATTATGATCAACCTTTTCAGGTGGACTATGGGGAGGAATGACCACATGGCAGAAAATTTTGGCTTCATTTTTCTTTTCATTGATTCTCAGGTATTTATGCCTTTGATTACTCAATATGATTTTCTTCACTTTTCTCTCTCTAATTATCCTTATCTATCCCCTATTTGTGCTTTTTTCTATTATCATTCTTCCCTAAAAGAGAATAATACATGTTGGATAAATAAGTCATTTTGGTTCAAATAATTTCTGTGTTTTTAATATTTATGTGAAAAATATAAATCAAGCCTATTTTTTGTTTTCCAAAACGTAAACACATATTTACTGATATATAGCACTTATAATTTTTTCTCTTTTTATTAAGGAACATTGATCATAAAAGAAGAAAATATGCCTGATTTATAATATTCTATGGAAATTCTGATATTTTATTGTTTTCGCTCTCTGCCATTGACAACAACCCTGGAGGCTTACATTCTCTAAAGTTATTTATCTCAAAATAGATCAAAATGCAGACATTTATTGTATTGCTGGATGCTGTTTTGTATCCTGAGGTTTCACCTATGATGAGAAAAGTGAATGTTAAGTGTATCTTAAATAACAATTGTCACATACTCAATAGTATTATGAAAAATTCCCTATAGATTACCACAAAACAACTTTTAAAAAATACGATATTAATTCTTTTTTCTAAAGACAGAGAACAAATTGAGTTACATTATGAGGTCTCAAGTAATACTCATAAGTAAGTTTATACATGTTTGTGTATACATAAATATAAAGAGAGCAACATCCATTTTATTTGCAAAAAAAATCTCAGACATAATAATAACAATACCATAAACTCTCAAGGCTAAATTAATGTTGATTTTCAATGGATTTTCCCAGGTAAACGTTAAGAAACTGTATTGCTTTATTTGGCTATTTTAGTAGAGCATATTGTTTTCTGTATTTGTGCTATATTATAGTGGCTCATAACAACATTCAACACATACGTATCATTTACTAAAAAATAATCGGAGAGCAGATTCTAGTAGTTTAGCAGAAAGCAAAATAAAACAGTTAATAATCATGAACTTAGACTGCTGAAGGCACCTGAACTTAGAGTAAAGCATGAAGTGCCTGTCTTCGCCAGCAGCTCTCTGAATTTCATGTCCTCCTGGCAACTTGTCTCTTCTAGCTTACATACGGTAGCTACTCCAAAATCCTAGAACAACTTACACATTTCCCAAGATGAAGCTTCAAGAATTATTTTTCTTTCTTATTTCCATTCTATTTAGCTAATGAATGAAGAGTAAATCATACATGAATTTTCTTAGTAAAGAATGAAAATGTAAGAACTAATGGGAAAAACAGCAAAACACACACAGAATCAGTTTTCTGTAAGTATACACTACACTCACTGAAATAATCAAAATGTATTGGCATTTCTTTACTAAATTATTTATTATTATACCATGCAGCATTTAATTTATATTGAATTGTTCTCCATTTACAATCATGTCCTTTCAATTTGAGCACAAGTTTCTGAAAAACAGGATTTCAATTTTATACCTCCTTTGTGTTTTTTATTGGTGCCTAATACATTAATAGAGTAGCCAATTTATTATCTCTGACTGCCTCTTATGCACAAAGCCTTCTGAGTTTATTAACATATAAATTCTAAGAATATATAATCAAATTGTAGAGTCAGCTAAGCATACAAAAGACAATGTAAAAAAAAAAAAGCGCAAACTATAAGGTCTCATGAAAGGTACAGATAAAACATTCCTGAAGGTATACAGTTGATATGAAAAAAATAAATTAAGACACGTAAAAATAAGAGTACATTATGGTAATAATCCAGAGGTGATCTGGTTCACGGTTTTCATTTCATAGGTGAGGAAACTAAATTAAATATGGTGTAATATTAGCACAATTTGCACAGCCAAAAATAGTAAGCTGGGGCTACAATTCAACTTGGCAAATTGCATTCACTGCATTCATTAGCAATATATATTGGGCTTTACTGAAACATCACTGTAATAATGTTCCAGTTATCTATCAATGTGTAATAACCGCCCACACCCCAAACTGGTGTCATGAAACAACAATCATTGTATTATGATCTGGGATTCTGTGAGTCAGACTCCAAGAAGGTACAGTGGGTATGATTCATTTCTGTTCTGCATCTGAAAAACTTGAATGTTGGAGTGACTTAAAGAGCTAGATGATGGAATCATCTAAAGGTTTCTTTACACACGTGAGACACAAGGGTAAAGATACGATTGTTGGTTTCCATTTGGCTTGTGCATCTTCACAGCATGGCAAACTTGAGGTAACTGGAATTCTTACAAGTAACTCAGGGCTCCAAGAGTGAACGTGCCATTGAATAAGGCAGTATGATATTTGGTGACCTTGCCTTGGAAGTCACATGGCATCACTCCTACCATACTCTATGGATGAAACAGTCACAAGCTACCCAGATTCAAGGGAAAGAATTCTCTACAGGGGAAGTGCCAAAATCCATATTTTAAAGACAGCATACTTTATTTTTCCTTTCCTGCACTGACCTTTATGGAAAATATTTTTCCTCATTATTTTAATCTGAGTGTTCTGATAGTGGCAGTCTCTGTAGAACTGTTGTTACTTACATGCTACAGTTAAAATAATTATTTAAAAAATTGTTTGTCACATGGAATCTTTTTCTACAGAATTCAACTTAAAAATGAATACCGTAACATAATTGGCCTAAAAAAGAACATTAAATGTCCCACCTTCCTTCATTTTCACTTATTCCAATACTTTAAGTAAATAAATAGAACTCGAGAGTATGTCAGGAAGATTATACATTTAATTAGTGTACAACGGGATGTTATCTACATTGAAGATGTATGATATGGCACTATATCATTTATCATTTCACTGGATAGAAAGGCGGTTTCATTAAGAAAGAACATATATAAGTGTAGGATCATTGTATTAGATAGGAAAAAAACAACCTGTTTGGGTTCTTTCACACCATTCAACACAGAACACTTCTGACACCAGATAGTTTAGAGGGTTTTCCCCATACACGAAACAATTCTTCAGTGGATACAAACTGAATATCTTACAATTTAAAGCAATTCTGACACTCTCTACCTGGAGATAGCATCAGATCCCACAGGTTAAGATCTTAATCCAATAAGACCAGCCCCCAATTCAGGTGTCAATTGCAAGCCCTAGGTTGTTCACCTTCCTGAACCTACCTAACAAGTTATAAAACAGCATTGCTATGACCCTTTCCTCGGGTTTGATGAACCTGCTACAGCAACTCACAGATCTCAGGAAAATATTCAGATTTACTAGTTTATTTTATTAATAAAGGACATGACAAAGGATATAGATAAGCATCCACATGAAGAAATACATAGGTTAACGTAAATGGGAATAGGTGTGGATTTTCCATGACCTCTTCAGGTGTGCCATTCTTCTAGCACCTCCATCTGTTTGGCAACCAAGAAACTCTCTGAAGCCTGTAGTCCAGGCATTTTTTTTTTTATGGAGGCTTCATCATGTAGTCATGATTAATTACTAACTCAGTCTCCAACCCCACTCCCCCTCCCACAGGTCGAGGAGTGAGGACGAATGAAAGTTCTAAGCCTCTAATTATGGCTTGGTCTTTCTGGTGACCAGCCCCATCCTGGAACCCAACAAAAGTCATTAGAACAAAAGACATGCCTATCACCCAGGAAATTTCAAGAGATTCACAGCCTGTGTCAGAACCTAGAGTCAAAGACCAAATATTTGAACAAAAGATGCCTCTAGTACCATGATAACCAAGAAATTACAAGCATTTTACCAGGGACAGAGACAAAATATGGACTTATTATATTACAGTATAACGATCATGTTATTCAATTGATGGTGCAATTGCTTAAAATACTAAAGAATCTTGAGATCAAATCTTCAAAGACTAAAAGTGAAACTTACACGGATAGCCTCAGACTTTTATTGCCTAAGGCAAAAGAGCTTTCCATTTTCATCTTCATTTTAAACTTTCCTCAGAAAAATCCATAGGAACTTTTCACATACTGTTTTCTCAATATGGACTATACCCCCACTTCTTTGTAATTTATCTAACTTTTCATTCAGTAAAATCAACCAGAATATTCCTGCTTCATTCTTCCTAACTTTCCATTTCAAAATAGGCCCCCAACAAAACAAGGCTATTTTTGTTTCTTTGTTTATTCCTCACTACTGGTATGCCATATCTAGCATAATGTTAGATATCTTGCTATTAATTAAATATTTATTATGTAAGGAATACATGGATGATTACTCCATTTGGTGATATACCAAATCAGAACATGTAGTCATCTGACTCCCAATTCCAGACACTAATAATTGAAATTCACAATATGATCCTAATGCATTAAATATAACTTTTGTTTGTTGTCTAATTCATGATTCATTTAGTAGAAAAAAAATAATTTTTGTAGAGATTTTGTTTTGGTGACAATAAATTAAAATTTTCAGCATTCTTTCTTTCTTTTCTTTTCTTTTTTTTTTCTGCGATGGAGTCTCCCGCTGTTGCCCAGGCTGTAGTGCAGTGGCACCATCTCGGCTCACTGCAACCTCCGCCTCCCAGGTTCAAGCGATTCTCCTGCCTCAGCCTCCTGAGTAGCTGGGATTACAGGTGGGTGCCACCATGCCTGGCTAATTTTTGTATTTTCAATAGAGATGGGTTTTCACCATGTTGCTCAGGCTGATCTCAAACTCCTGAGCTCGTGATCTGCCTGCCTCGGCCTTCCAAAGTGTTGGGATTACAGGCATGAGCATTATTTCTTAAAATTGAACTCAAAAACAAGTAAATCAAGTATGAAACATGAGAAATAGAATTTAGACCCTGTGTTTGCCTTAAATTATGAATAACTTTTAGTGGAATATAAGGGCACATTTGATTTAGAATTTTCATTTCAACAGGAAAAAAGAAATACTTATGTTTTGACAAAGAAAGATTTTAAAATACCAGACATTAGACAAAGGAATTCTTGAATTCTTCAGGGAAATATTTTTATCAGGATAACATACTTTTTTATTATATCTTGAAATTGTAATATGAACAGGTGGCTCTGGAGACTATGTTCACATCAGAAAATAAGACTTTTCAAAGAATAATGACCTCTTCATAGCTGCCACAAAGAGCCACAGATGAGATATCAATGAATAGAGAAGTCAAAAATGTCATAGACATCTCAATTGCCAGACTCTCCTATGCCCAGCACGCCTGACTCTGTTTGAAACATGGGGCATGTCCATCAAATGTAAGAGTTGAAAATAGCTGTATCAGGTCAAAAAGAAAAAGACTTTTTTTAATGTAGGAAATTTACACCACAGTTAAAGAGTCACTTTTATTGTATTCTTCTTCTATTTTGATAACATTCAGCAATTTTTTTAAAAAGTAAAAGTTTTTTACTTGTTTGAGGTTTTCTCCCAGTGTCAAGAAACTAGAATTGTTTTATTATAGGGGGAAAGAAAGATCAGTAAAAAAACATAAAACACTGCTTGATCGTGTATAAGTGGTCAACATCGTTCTCAATTACTATTTTATTTTACCTTTGCATTTCTTTTTCTCCAAATATAAATTTTGGGATATTTGGTGGCAATTAATCAAATTTAGTTTTACATTAATTATTAGTCCCTTCTCACACTGCTATAAAGAACTGCCCAAGACTGGATAATTTATAAAGAATCGAGGTTTAATTGACTCAAGGTTCTAGAGGGCTGGAGAGGCCTTGGGAAACTTACAATCATGGCAGGAGAGAAAGCAAACATTTCCTTCTTCACACAGTGGCAGGAAGGAGAAGTGCTGAGTGAAGCAGGGAGAAAGCCCCTTATAAAACCATCAGATCTCATGAGAACTCATTCACTATCATGCAAACAGCATGAGGGTACCCACCCCCAAGATTCAATTACTTCCCACAGGGCCCCTCCCAGGACCGGTGGGGATTATGGAAACGACAATTCAAGATAAGATGTGAGTGGGGGAACAGCCAAACCATATCATTATCTAAGTTTGAAAAAAAAAAAGTTATATTTGTTAAATGTAAGTGCTGTAAGCTGCAGTCATTCTGAGTAATATTGTTAAGCACAGAAGCCAAGACATAGTAAAGTGAAATTAATGGAAATACTTTATAAGGGCTTTAAAGTTAGACACCTCAAACATTCATTAATGTTTTCCTTAAGTTATTTTATTTTTTTCTCTGTGGAATAAAAACATTTTTCTGTTCTACCTACAAAAAATTTGAATCATTTTAATATTAGTATTCTATATCCCAGTATCTGATATCTCCTTATTTTACATTCCTTTTGTTCTCAGAGAAATGGAAATGGTTATGAAGGTATCTATTTTATCCTTTGTATGGCCCTAAAAACTGTGACCACCAAAAAATCTGAGACAGGTCTCAGTCAATTTAGGATGTTTATTTTGCCAAAATTAAAGATGCATGCGAGTGACGAGTGACACAGCCTCAGGAGGTCCTGATGACATGTGCCCAAGGTGGTCAGAGCACACTTTGGTTTTATACATTTTAGGGAGATATGAGACATCAATTAATACATGTAAGGTGAACATTGGTTCTGTCCAGAGAGGCACGACAATTCAAAATGGGGAGAGAACTTCAAGGTCATAGGTAGAGAAGAGACAAATGGTTGTATACTTTTGAGTTTCTGATTAGCCTTTCCAAAGGAGGCAATCAAATATGTGTTTATCTCGGTGAGCAGAGGGATGACTTTGAATAGATTATGAGGCAAGTTTGCCCAAGCAGTTTCCAGCTTGACTTTTCCCTTTAGCTGAGTGATTTGGGAGCCCCAAGATTTATTTTCCTTTTACAAATCTTAAAATGAGATCAAAATTTAAAATGTAGATTTCCTGTAGTCTACCACTGTACACTACAGCTGGAGATACTGGAATTTTTAGGGTACAACAGTGGAGGGCAGAACAGTCCAAACAGTAGGTTGTTACCATTGCTGAGATTGTAGGCATTTACAAAGCACAGTGAAAGTGAGCATCTGCTTTTCCTATTCTGGTTTCCTTAGTTTCCATAACAGTTAGTGAGGTCAGAAACAGGACCAGATAGGCAAATCTGGTGTAGGATGTATTTTTCTACCCTTATGTGGCAGAATGAAAAAAATATGTGGTACTCAGAGCTCTGATACAGGCATTATTATTTCTCTCAATAATCTCTTCTTTGTCTTTCCATACGTCTTTATAGATTTTCCTTGAAGATAGTCAGAATATGGTAAAGTAACCCAAGTGAGGTCCCCACTTTATTTTGTTTCCCTGTGGTTTTCTCATGATAATATCATTAACTTCAAGAAGAAATGTATTTTCCATACCACACACAGTTTGCTCTACCCTTCATACAGCCACATTCCATCCCTTGTTCTAAGTACCCTCATTAGGGGCAATGAGAATGAAAATTTCTGCAGTATTTCCTTTTGTATGTTGGTTGCACCTCCATAATGACTTTTTGACCTGTGGAGACACATCTCTGAATCATTGACTTTAGAAATTTATCTCTTCCAAGTAACCCAGATAAATTTTGACCTTGCAATAAAAATTATTATTTTTCTGATCAACTTTGCTAAGTAAATGTATTTAATCATAAGGTTATATAAGTTCATATCTATCTTAATTTGCTGAATGAGTCATATTTTACATAAAATAATGTTACATAATACTCTACATATATTTATATGTATTATCTATATAACACATAATTTTATTCTATGTGTAATTATACGTGTAGATTATATTTATTATCTAATTATATTACACATATAATTGTATTCTAATTATTTCTAATGAAGTTAAACATTTGTGCAGATATTTATGGCTTAGAAAGCTTTAAGCATATATGAGAGTATTTTAGTTTTACAACATTTTGAAGAATTGCGGCCAAGCCCCTAAAGAAGTGAATTTAAGATTGGCTTTATAAGTTTCTGATTTCTCAAAATTATTTAAGCAGTAGATTCACAGCTTTCACTACTGTTTCTTGTGATATATCTCATTCTTTTTTGTTGTTGTTGTAGAGATGGAGACTAGCTCTGTCACCCAGGCTGGAGTGCAGTGGCCAGATCTCGACTCACTGCAACCTCTGCCTCCTGGGTTCAAGCGATTCTCCTTCCTCAGTCTCCTAAGTAGCTGGGACTATGGGTGCACACAAAAACACCCAGCTAATTTTTGTATTTTTAGTAGAGACAGGGTTTCACTGTGTTGGTCAGGCTGGTCTCAAACACCTGACCTCGTGATCCGCCCACCTTGGCCTCCCAAAGTGCTGGGATTACAAGCGTGAACCACTGTGCCCAGCTGGTATACCTAATTGTTTTCCACTGTACCATATTACAGCATTTCTGATGACTGAAGAGCAATGGGAAGTGAAGGTCATACATAATTGTTAACTTTGCTTATCTGATGTGTGATGGCGTGAAACCTAGATTTTACATAAAATTATAAAATGAAGAAGAATTAAGATATTTTTTCTACAGTAATATTTTAATACTCTTAAATATATTAGGTCTAGTAGACTAATCAGAAATTCAGTCTCCTTTATAGTTAATTGCAATATTAAATTAAAAGCATGTCTTCCATTCTCATTAAATATGTTAAATTGAACTATTATTACTGTCATCACTTCTTTTTATTAGTATTATTATAATGACAAATCATAAATTGTATACGTTTATGGGGTACAAGGCAATGTTTTGATCCATGTATGAAATGTGGACTAAGTCTAACTGATTAACATAGCCATCATTTTGCTTACCTATCATTTTTATGTTGAGACATTTAAAATATGCTCTCTTAGTTATTTCAGAATGTACAATACATTATTATTGACTATAGTCACCCTGCTGTGCAACATATCTCAACACTTACGCCTCCTGTCTATCAGAAATTCTGTACTCTTTGATCAACAACCTCCCATTCCCTCCCTCCCCACTCCACTCCCAGCCTCTGGCATACATACAGTGACACCGATAAATGGAAAATGATAGAAAGCCCAGATATAAGCCTTCACATTGCAATCAATTGATTGTCAACAAAGGTGCCAAAAACACAATGGAGAAAAGATACTTTCTTCAATAAACAGTGTTGGAGAAGTTGACTATTCACATACAGAAGAATGAAATTTGATCACTATGTCACAACACATACAAAACTCAACTCAAAATGGATTAAAAAGTTAAATATAAAACCTGAAACTACAAAAATATTCCAAAAACAACATAGAGGAAGAGCTCTGCAACATTGGTTTGGGAAACAATTTTTTGGATATGATTCTAAAAGCACAGACAACAAAAGCAAAAATACACAAATGAGATGACACTAAGCTAAAAAGCCTCTGCACAGCAAGAGAAACACAAAATGGATGAAAATATTCGCAAACCATACATCTGATAAGGGGTTCATATCAAAAATGTATACATAACTCAAATGATTCAATAGCAAGAAAACAAATAACCTAACTAAAAAATTGGCAAATGCCTGAAAAGACATTTCTCAGAAGAAAACCTATGAATGGCCAAGAGATACATGAAAAATTTGATCAGCAGTACTAATCACTAGGGAAATACATATTAAAACCATAATGAGATATCACTTCATACCTGATAAAATGGCTTTTATTAAAAAGATGAAAAATAAGTGTTGGCAAGAATGGAGATAAAAGGAAACTTCTGTACATTGTTAGTAGGAATATAAATTAGTACAGCCATTATGGAAAACAGTACAACGGTTCCTCAAAAAAATAAAAACTGAAATATGATTCAGTAATACTACTTCTGGATCTATATCCAAAAGAATCAAATAATCAAAGTCAGTATGTTGAAGGGATATCTGCACTTCCATCTTCATTGCAGTGTTATCCAAGATAAGGAATCGATCTAAGTGTCCATCAATGACTGAATGGATAAAGATATTGTGGTATATATACACAACGGAATAGTATTCAGCCATAAAAAAGGATGTCCTGTCATTTTCAACAAAATGGATGAACCTGGAGGACATTATTCTAAGTGAAATAGCCCATACACGGAAAGATACATACCACATGTCTCACTTATACATGGAATCTATAAATTTTGAACTCATAGAAGTAGACAGTAGAATACTGTCATCATTATTAAATGTGATCAAAGTAAAGATTCTTAAATGTAACTATAACCCACAGAAAGGGCTAATAAAATATTAATATTCATAACCTTTTTTATGCATTAATTTGAACAATTATAAAGTTATTATTTTAATCACTTATTTAACATACTTATTTAGTGAATTCTCTGTACCAAGCAGTATTCTAGTGGCTGACAAAATAGCAATTAACCAAATTGACAAAAATTTCTACCCTCATGGAGCTTTCACATTAGCAGGGTAAGATAGACAAAAAATAAGTAAAATATTTAGTATGTCAGAAGGTGATAATATGACAAAATGGACAATATGTAAAGGTTTAAAAACAAAGCAAAACAAAACACGAACACAGATTAGTGGTTGGAGAGGTAAAGATTAAATAGTGATTTAATGGAAAATATCACTTAGGAGGTAATATTTGAGACAAAAATTTGAAAAAAAATTACAAAATTGTTATATTTCCTGAGATATTTAATTGTGGCATTATAAAGATTTTGATATATCTGCAATTAATATTAACTGGCAAAAATAATGAATATAGACATCTCTATGTTTAAATGGAATCATAGAAAAATACGAAGTTTAGATTCTCATTTTAATGTATTCTTTCTATTCTTAATCCTTTCTTAAAATGGTAGAATAACAAGAACTATAATTTCATGAATGGCTACTATATCAGGCATAGTTAAAGTCAGTCACAGAGACTGACTCAGTCTAATTTCAACAACAAAACAAAAAACTTTGTAAAGGACACTAAGATTCACATGATTTGATTTATTTAATAAAGCATCCATCACTACACCATGCCTGGCTAATTTTTTTTTTTTATTTATTTTTTTATTTTTAGTAGAGATGGGGTTTCACCGTGTTAGCCAGGATGGTTTCGAACTCCTGACCTCGTGATCCTCCTGCCTCAGCCTCCCAAAGTGCTGGGATTACAGGCATGAGCCACCGCGCCCGGCCAAGGATTTTTATATCTTCGTGCTTTACCCTGTGTTTCCACAGCTGTGTCTGAGGCATGATAGGAACCCAATAAGTATTTATTGGACAAATAAATGAATGGACAGATCTAACTGATGGCTGGAGAATCATACCTGGCAAGGGACCCTAATGAAGTGGCTTTGGAAGCTGGGCATGTAGAATAGATCATGACATCACCAGTAGGAAGAATGTTTTTTCAAATGTTAATATTGAGTCCTTGTCTCGCTGTTCAATATTCAAATTTAATGAAGAAAAAATTCAGCCTGGAATGGCAGTGTGAAGAGTTTGGTAAATCCACTCTTCAGGAAAACAATCATGTAACTATTGAAATTTGTAAAACAGAGCCATTTGAATTCTCTGGAAATTGACCTAAGTGCACAAAGCAAACCAAGAAGCACTTACTCAAGAATATATTCTGAATATTCACAAGAACAATGGGAGTCTAAGGCATTTGAATAAGAATTTGATATTACCACCCACCACCCTCCAGTTACATGTTTCAAAAACTTTACTCCAAAGGTGTGCATCCCAGAAGATGGAGGCTGTCTTTCCTTTCAGTTCACAGTTGTAGGATGATACTGCCTAGGAGGGACAGACTGCTGCATTTTCTCATTTTTACCCCCATCCTAGCTACATGTTCTGGAAGCTCTATTCTGGATTGGTGTGTTTAAGGAAACTAATTCTCTTCTCCCACCTTGCTTCCATTCACAGGGAAGAATCTTTACCCAGGCAGGGTGTTCTCAAGAACACTGGGATCTCAATTGCCCATACTCCCCAGCTCCTACATGTTGGGCAGTGGTTCTGTTACAAGAAACGGGTCCTGATCCAGACCCCAAGAGAGGGCTCTTGGATCTCGCGCAAGAAAGAATTCAGGGCTAGTGTGCAGTGCAAAGTGAAAGCAAGTTTATTAAGAAAGTAAAGAAATAAAAGAATGGCTACTCTATAGACAGAGCAGCCCCGAGGGCTGCTGGTTGCCCATTTTTATGGTTATTTCTTGATGATATGCTAAACAAGGGGTGGACTATCTATGCCTCTTCTTTTTAGACCATATAGGGTAACTTCCTGATGTTGCTATGCAATTGTAAACTGTCATGGTGCTGGTGGGAGTATAGCAGTGAGGACAACCAGAGGTCACTCTTGTGGCCTTTTTGGTTTTGGTGGGTTTCGGCCAGCTCCTTCACTGCAACCAGTTTTATCAGCAAGGTTTTTATGACCTGTATTTTGTGCAGACCTCCCATCTCATTGTGTGACTTAGAACGCTCTAACTGTCTGGGAATGTAGCCCAGTAGGTTTCAGCCTCATTTTATCCAGCTCCTAGTCAGGATAGAGTTGTTCTGGTTCACATGCCTCTGACTGTTCTATGATGAGAGAGGTGAAAATTCAGGGCTTTTCCTCCTCATTTCTCCGCAGTTTCTGGTTATAGGATAGAGATGTAATTCCAGAGAAACAGGCTGCCACCCCTTCCTCTACTGGGATACAAGAGAGGTTCTGCCTAGGTGAGAGGCAAAACAGAAAGACAGGTAGCTGTGTTAATCTGTTGAAGGGGGTGACTTCATTTGGAAAAGAGGATGGAAATCACATGCCTTAAGGTTTTCTCAAAAAATATAGTTCTAGTAGTGAGCAATTAATAATAGAAGAATAGAGAATTAAGAGTAGAAGGCTAATAGTTCCATGAATATAGCTGTAACAAGAAGTAACACATAATGATAACTTTTGACTAGCCACTAGATGAACAGTAAAATATGTTAACCCAGGGGTGACTGCTAGACAAGCAAGCTTAAAATTTAAAAGTGAAGGGGGGAAAATGTGTCATCTGAGACTTCACATTACAAGGGAAATAGATTTCATTAATTAATTTAGCCAAGTCATTAAGCAAATAACACTAAACACCAACATCAACACCTGGTGGGTAGTGGTGGAATGGTTGCTAACTTATACTCTCTAAAATGACCAATTTTTCACAAAAAAAAATTATGAAAGTCAAAGAAATAAGGTAATGTGTACCTTACTCAGAGAGGATTTTAAAAAGCAAGGAATATAAACTGTTTTTGAGGGTACCCAGATGTTAGAATTAGCAAAGACTTCAACAGGACTATTACAAATATGTTCAACAAACTAAAGAAAATTGATGAGAATGACATCAAACAGATTATAAATAAAGAGGTAGATATTTTTAAAAATACATATTCTGGAGTGGAAACACACCATAATTAAAAATAAAAATTACCTAAAGGGATTTAACAGTAGCTTTGAGCTGGCAGAAGAAAGAATCAGCAAACTTGAAGATAGATTACTAGAGAGTGTGGAATCTGAAGAACAGGGAAAAAAATTTCAGGAAAATGAGCAAAGTCTCAGAGATCTGTAGGATACTATTCAGTGCACAAACATGTGCCCAGTGGAATGTAAAGGAAAAAAGAGAAAAGGGCATACAATATACAAAGATATAATGCCTGAAAACTTCCCAGATATAATGAAAAACATTAATCTACATGTACATGAAGCTCAACAAATTCCTAGTAATCTTTAAAAATGTATATCTAGATATAGTCAAAATGTTGAAAGCTAATGGAAAAGAAAAAATTTTTAAAGCAGCAAGAGAAAAATAACTTACCATATACCAGCAAACACAAATAAGATAAACAGCTGATTTCTCCTAAGAAACAGTAGAGTCCAGAAAGCAGTGAGGTGACTTATTCAAGGTGCTTAAAGAAAGGAGCTGTCAACCAAGAGTCCTATATGCAGCACAGCTATTTAAAATGAAGGCATAATAAAACATTGAAAACCAGGACTGAAAGAATTTGTTGCTAGCAGATGTACCTTACAAGAAATACTAAAGAAATTTATCCAGGTGAAAATAAAGTAATATCAGACAGTAATTCTAATTGAAATAAAAAAGTGCTAGTAAAGATAACAACCTAGTAACTATAAAAGACACTATTATTACATTTTTCTTTTCTTTTCTTAATTGATTTAAAATAATATTATAAATAATATCTACAAAATTGAAATATTGGTACTATACCATATAAACATATAACATATTTGACAAAAACAGCCCAAAGTAGTGAGGGAAAGAAGATTACAGTGGAGTAAGAAAGTGACATTGAGTTATTAACTCTACTCCACAGGAAGACTATCAGGAGTGATAAATAAGTTTAATCAAAAACACTATAAACATATTTTTGTCCTTTCTTCAATGACCTAACTTTATATAAAGCAATGATTATAACACTGCATTGTTGTGTTTGTAACATATACAGATATATTTGACAATAACAACACAAAGAGGAGTAGTGAAGAAAACTAAAATAGTACCCCCTTTTCTGCATGGGATATATTCCAAGACTCCCCAATGAATGCCTGAAACCAGCACATAGTAACAATACCTATATACACGATGTTTTTCCTATGCATAATAATAAAGTTTGAGGTATGACAGCAAAACTAGTATAAATTTCCTTTTCCTTCTTCACAACTTGAAGGATAGAAGTTTTGCTCTTACCCTAGGTCTTAGCAGCCAAAATATATGATTTTTTTTCTTTTCTTATTAAGTTTTGATCCTTTTACCTTTTAATGTAAAGAAAGTATTTTATGGCTTCATTTTGGCATATTCAGATTGTCATCACCAATACTATTGTGTTTGGGGCCATTATTAAGTAAAATAAGGGTTACTTTTGCACAAGCACTGTAATACCATGAAAGCCAATCTGATAAATGAGATGGCTACTAAGTGACAAAAGGGCAGGTAGCATATACAGTATGGATATGCTGAACCAACAGATAATTCATGTCTTGGGCAGGATGCAATAGAATGGCATGAGGTTTCATCGCACTACTCAGAATGACACATTTTAAAATTTATAAATTTTTTGTTTCTGGTATTTTTCATTTAATGCTTCCAGGCTGTGGTTGACCACAGGTAACTGAAACCATGAAAAATAAAACAGTATGATATAGTTTGGCTGTGTCTCCACCCAAATCTCATCTTGGATTGTAACTTCCCATAATTCCCTCATGTTGTGGGAGGAACCCAGTGGAAGATAATTGAATTATGGGAGCGTTTTCTCCCACACTGTTCTCATGGTAGTCCATATGTCTCATGAGATCTGATAGTTTTATAAAGGGAAACCCCTTTCTCTTGGTTCTCATTCTCTTTTCTTGTCTGCCACCATGTGAGACATGTCTTTCACCTTCTGCCATGATCATGAGGCCTCCCCAGCCACATGGAACTGCGATTCCATTAAACCTCTTTCTTTTGTAAATTCCCCAGCCTTGGGTATGTCTTTATCAGCAGCATGAATATGGAATAATACACAGTGAATAAAGATGACCATATAGTGAAACAAATTGTATATGTATCACTGCATTTAAGTTGGAAGAAAGCTGAGATAGATTTGGCTAACTTGAGATGCATGCGGTAATCCCAAGATTAACCACTAAGAAAATAACTCCAATAAACATAAAATTAAAAATAAATTAGTATCCGCTTGATCAACACTGGGTTAAGTGCTGATATCTGACCTAGTAGATGCTCAATGTCTTTAGCTAGCATAACTAATTATTATGAATATTTATTTTTCATTTCCATAGTATATAAAATTTTACATGAGAAACAACTAGCTCAGACCTCTGTTTTTCAGCTTCTCTTTGCTGTCATGTGTACAGAATTGGTGGGTTCTTGGTCTTGCTGACTTCCAAGAATGAAGCCACGGACCCTTATGGTGACTATTACAGTTCTTAAAGATGGTGTGTCTGGAGTTTGTTCATTCAGATGTTCAGATGCATCCGGAATTTCTTCCTTCTGGTGGGTTCATGGCCTCACTCACTTCAGGAGTGAAGCTGCAGACTTTCACGGTATTACAGTTCTTAAAGGCAGCGCATCTGGAGTTGTTCGTCCCTCCCGGTGGGTTTGTGGTCTCGCTGGCCTCAGGAGTGAAGCTGCAGACCTTCACAGCCAGTGTTACAGCTCATAAAGGCAGTGCGGACCCAAAGAGCGAGCAGCAACAAGATTTATTGCAAAGACTGAAAGAACAAACCTTCCACAGTGCAGAACGGTACCCCAGCGGGTTGCTGCTGCTGTCTCGGGCAGCCTGCTTTTATTCCCTTATCTGACCCTGCCTACATCCTGCTGATTGGCCCATTTTACAGAGAGCTGATTGGTCTGTTTTGACAGGGTGCTGATTGGTGTGTTTACAATCCCTGAGCTAGACAGAGTGCTGACTGGTGTATTTACAATCCTCTAGCTAGACCTAAAGGTTCTCCAAGTCCCCACCAGATTAGCTAGATACAGAGTGCTGATTGGTGCATCCATGAACCCCGAGCTAGACACAGAGTGATGATTGGTGCATATACAATCCTTGAGCTAGACACAGTGCTGATTGGTGCATATACAATCCTCCAGCTAGACATAAAAGTTCTTCAAGTCCCCACCAGACTCAGGAGCCAAGCTGGCTTCACCTAGTGGATCCCACGCCAAGGCAGTGGGCAGAGCTGCCCGCCAGTCCCCTCGCCACACACCTGCACACCTCAGGCAGTGGATGGGACCTGGCACTGCAGAGCAGGGGGCAGCACTCATCCAGGAGGCTTGGGCTGTGTGGGAGCCCACCACGGGATAGGGGCACTCCGGCATGGCGGGCTGCAGGTCCCGAGCCCTGCCCCATGGGGAGGTGGCTGAGACCGGGTGAGAATTCGAGTGCGGCATGGGTGGGCCGGCAGTGCTGGGGTACCCAGCGCCCCCTCTGCAGCTGCTGGCCCAGGTGCTAAGCCCCTCACTGCCTGGGGCTGGCGGCACCAGCTGGCTGCTCCAAGTGCAGGGCCCGCCAAGCTTGTGCCCACCCGAAACTTGCACTGGCCAGCCAGCTCTGCGCCCGCAGCCCAGGTTCCCGCCCACGCCTCTCCCTCCACATCTCCAGGTAAGCAAAGGAAGCCGGCTCCAGCCTTGGCCAGCCCAGAGAGGGGCTCCCACGGCGCAGCAGTGGGCTGAAGCGCTCCTCAAGCACAGCCAGAGTGGTCGCGGAGGTGCTGAGAGCAAGTGAGAGCTGCTAGCACATTGTCACCTCTCAGATGTGACAATATGATAAGTATTGAACTATACTCAGAAAGCTCATCTGTTTGGAAGTAGACATAATTCCTCCATGTTCTATTAATCCTTCAGTTTGCTAAATATAGATATTCAACAAGCCCTAGAGGTTGATACAGTCAGAAAATGAGAAAAAAGTGTGAATCTCCAAATCACTATGGAGGCAAAATTCCCACCATCTTGCAATATCTACCCTTGATTTGTATGTACTTAATAGGTGCACTTTTACTGAATGAGAGCTATTGATATTTTCATGTTTTTTATAGCAGTTTAGCCAGTCTTAACTGATATAATTCCTAACTGTAGTCAACTATAATCTCAACAGATTGTATGAAGTAAAATGATTCATCCTCCAAAAGAAAATTTGGATTTAATTTCATAAGAAAACTGAATGTTGGCTGTGTTCACATTCTGGATCTTAAGTACTGTGATAAGTTTTATATATGTGTGTGTGTGTGTGTGTGTGTGTATTAATATATATATATATCTTACACATAATTATAAGCAATATTATTGAAATTCTTTTCATAGTCATCATATACCAAATCTATAAGGTGATTATTATTATCCCACTCATTGAGAAGAAGGAAACTAAGAGTAGCTAAGTATATTAAATATTTGACTTTTAACCAAAGTATTTCTAGCTCCAAAAAAATAAAAGTTTTTAACCAGTATTTTACCCACTATGGCCTAAAATTTCTTTGATAATCTGAAAGACTCTGGTTTAAGTATTAATTGACTTTAAAAGTTACTAATTATTTTTTGATATTCTGTTTCACTCATTTGATACAATACCTTCCAAAACACACTTTTTATTATATTAAAATAACCTCTTTAAACTTTTATTTTTGTGGCAAGCAGTTCACTTTTTCCAATACATTTAATGCCTCCCTTAAAACCTATCCATTTAATGAAAAGCTAAATATCAAGATTAATATTGAAAAAATGACCCTTTTCTCTTAAATTCATGTGGCAGAATTTCATTCAATATGAGCTATCTATACTTTGTTCTCAGTATGTCTAAAGATGTTGGTCTCCCTAAGCTTTTCATTGTTGGTTTATTAATAGTCTGTGATACCAGAAATGCAATGCTGCAACATAGGCCAAACTGAATTATGAAAACTGTGATGACTTCCTACCTAAACTAGTACAAATACATCTGTCTTTTATGTTATGCTTTTATTGAATAAGGAAAAGGGTATTTGACTTGGGTAGATTGTTTTATCAAAACTGAGTTTCTCATTCCACTCACTCTCTTCAAAGAAAGAAAGAAACTGTTCCTCCTATGGCTTTTCCCATGTTTATAGCAGCTCATTCTTTCTGTCACTCACAGGAAAAAAAAAATCATAGGTCATCTTTCTCTCATAACAGACATACAACCCACAAGGAAATCTTACTGGTTCTACTTTCAGAATGAAATCTGAGCCTGACCCCTTGCCCACCACCCACTCTGCTGGCACTCTCTTGGGTGCCACGGCCTTCTCTCCCTCTCATCACTGCAACAGCCTTCTCGCTGCTCTCCCCACTTCCATCCTTGTATTGTTTATTCTCAACACAGTAGCCAGAGTGTTCCTTTTAAAATACGAACCAAAACAATTTGGTTTACCTCACAAATTCCACCCATGGCTCTTGCTAATCCATTTAGAGTGTAATTAAAAGTTTTAAAAAATAGTCTTATTTGCCTTACACAATCACCCTCCTTCCCCCATGTCCTTCCATTCTCTCCTTGCTTACTTTGCTTGCAGGAAACTGTGCTCCTTAACCACTTGATGGACACTCCTGTCCTCGGGCTTCCATGCTGCCACTGCCTTGGCTTCAAACGTTTTCCCTGCTCATGCACAGCACTCACTCTCGCACCTTCAAGTCTTGGTTCATGTGTTACAGGTTCACCGAGGCCTTCCCTCACAATTTATCTGAAATTAAACCCACATGCAAGGGATGCCTTCCATTGCTGATCCACCTAACCCTGCTCTGCATTTTCTTTTTTTCTATATTACTTCCCATTATTATATAATTTACTTATTCATTCTTTTTTTTAATTGCCTCTCTCTAAATTCTGAACATGAACTTCATGAGCACAGGAGTGTTTCATTTATTCTTGATGGAAATAGTGCCTAGTACATAGTTGACTCTCAGTACCAATTTGATAAAGAATGGATGTGGTAATTTAATAAAATTCATGCCTATATATGGCATTGTAAGAATTTATGTATTTTTTGTAATACTTTTTGAACTGTTTGGAGAAGACTCTACAATAACATTCTAATATAATGGCATCTAATTCCCATGCAACTCACAATTTCCTTGTGAGGAGTTATTCTCCATATGTTCGTTACTTTGGAATAATTAATAAAAATATCTTAATTTAAACAGTCATCGTTTTGATAATTTTCAGTGTTTCATGGAGATTAGAAGGAAGAAAATTCAATCAGATGCTTTAAATTAACTCTAAATGAATACTAACCACTTAGACATACATCATGTTATTTCCTTCTTGTGAAAACTTGGGATATTCATTTATTAATTCCTTTTTTGAATACATTTACCCCAGGACTCATAGCTGACACCTTCATGAAGCTTCTGTGGTTCACAATTCTATATTATTTTCAAAACTCCTTTTTATAAGAAAATAAAATAAAATTTCCATGTAAAATAAGTTCATCAGACTTCTATTGCATAAAATATGTATAAACCAAAATTTTGAAATATTATCGTAATAATAAAGCACTAAATATTGTAAATATATCAAAAAGATGAATAGTCATGAAATAAGAAGGCTTACATATTATTTTAGAAACCAGGTTAGTTAAAATGTTCAGGTAGTATTCTTATTTCATTTTGTAATATCTAGCCTCACCAGGATATCCTCTAGAAGAGAGCAAGCTTTGAAGTTCACAAAATTTGATTCAACATTGGCATATCAAACTGACTTCAAAGGGATTTACACTGCTGAAGAATTTCACTGAGTTCAAGAAAGAAAGGAGAATCTAAACTTCCTGTGAAATCTAACTTCAGAGTACCTGGTAACTTCAACGAAATCAGATACATTTGGGTATCAAAAACAGCTCAATTCACACAGAACATTTCTTTTTAATTGTCTGTTTGTTTAATATTTATTGCAATGTAACAATAGAAAAGCAAAAAGTTAGGAGTTTAGTGTTTGGGGGAATAAAGCTTTCCTAAACATATATTTAATTTTAAGTAAGAAATAATATTGATATAAATGTTTTCTTTCCTGCCCATTCATATGTGCACTGGTTTATCAATCTCATTTTTACTTTCCCTACAAAACTTTCCCTAAAATTCCACTTGTTTTTTTATGAGCATGCTTGATTTCATTTAGCATTTATTGCATTTAATGTTTATCTCATTTCTTTCACTTAAGTTTAACACTTACATTTCCAGACTCAAAATTACTTTCAGGTTTCCATCAGTGTGTCCTGCATTTTTATCCTACTCTTTTTTGTGGTCTTGGCATTCTCTTCCCATTCCTACCTTCCTCCAACCCAACCCATTATAGTATTTTCAAAATTTATAGCTATGAAAGTGCTACTTATTCTATAAGACTCATTTGAATATTCCAGCTATTTTCAGTGTCTCTTGCTACGTCCAAGACTACATGTTTTATTACCTTCACATTTATCTGTGTGAATGAATGACTATAATTCATTTCTACCTCTCATCACTTCTTCTCTCTGGTTTAATTGAAGAAAAAATTATTTAATTATTTTGAGTAAAACTATTAAATTGAATCATTGCAACCCCCCTATTATATGTAACATATACACAGGATGAGTAGAAATTGATGAGACTAAATTTATAATTACTAAGTCAGACCTCTTAAAGGGTTAACAATATACAATTAATAACTGCATATACTTTATAAACTCTCATAACAATTCTATTGATTTTCAGATTTGAATAAATGAGGTATTTGAAAAGATATTACTCTGTGGGAAGTTTAAGAGATTGATAGCCAGTAACAGATATTTTAATACTAACTACATTTTATTCAGCTATTTTTGCAGGTGAAGATGTGTGCTAACCTATAAGGAATGGTATTATTATCTCCATTTTGTTAATGAGTACATTAAGCTTTGGAGAGATTAAATCACTCACCCATGATCACAGAGTCAAATCTAGGTCTTCTCTCTCCAGAGCAAAAGCCAACCTAATAAAATTACTAGAAGTTAGAACTGAAAGGTAACTTAGAAATCATTTCTTCCTTACCTCTCATCTTACAAATGAAGAAATTGAGACAAAAATAGTTTCTTGCCCGAAGTTGCCAAGCTCTTGGACAAAACTCACTCTGCCCTTGCCACCTCAACCTGCAATAACTGCAGTGAGCAAGTGGAGTTAAGAATTTCTGTTAAGTATAAAAACCGGAATGCACAGATAGATTTATTTCACTTCCCTAGTAGAGAACAATACTAAGCTGGAAAAAGATATGCAAAATATCACCCCTGGTGCCCTCTTTTACAGTCAAGAGAGATCCAGAGTGTATACCTCCTTTTAACCCTTTAAGGGTCACAGCCTCCTGGCTGCTTATTTCTGGAAGCTGATAAATCCACCTTCACTGAGAGTGGAACTCCAGATCCCTTTTTGGCCCTAACTTACTCCACGAAAAGGCAAGATCTTAGAAACTGTGGACTGGATTATTCTTGATTTGGGGAGGAACAGACATGCTGCCTATGTTGATTCTTCACCTTTGTTGATGAAGTTTAAAAGTTTTAGTGAAGCCATTTGTGACTCCTGAGAGTCAAAACTTCCTCACACAAAGGGTAGTGTATAAGACCTAGAGGAAATATATTAATTCTGGTCCTGGGTGTGACTTTGTCTGGAAAAGAACAAATTGCTTACAAGTGCACTCCTCTTTCTGTCTTCCATGGCTGTTTCTGAGACTTCCTAACATTATGTTGTTCATTAAAAATATATATATACCTTTACATCATAAACAATTTTGAACCTGCTTAATAAAATGTAGAAATGAGAAAATTAAAACATTTACTTCATTCTAGATGGTCATTTTTTAATAGGTTAAGTGGTTTTATTGTGTGCTTTTGATGATAAGGAAGCAAAAGATAGAAAAGATACAGTCTGTGCCCATGATGGCTTAAATTTCAGTGGGAGAGATAAATAAATGCACAAATAGAGTATTTCTATATAATGTAGTAACTTGCACAAAAATCACTTTACTTTGGAACATAAATAAAACAAAAATTAATGTATGGTACTACATTTTAAAATAAAATATAGACATCTAAATAAAATTGTTAAAGGAAAATGGATAACAATTCAATAAATAAGATCATAATTTGGATATGCTTTTGGAAAAACATGCACACACAATAGGGTTAATTAAGCTGTTTATCTCAGAAATTTTACACTCTAAAATGTTTACATAAAACTAGCAGTAGCAGAGATGTTTAACTGATTACCAAACATGTTTCTTTTCTATTGGGAGCGTAGCTCGGCTAAATTTTTCTTCCTTGATTTCTGTTAGGCTTGACAGTGATTGAGTTTTATCCAGTAGAATGTGAGTAGAAATTATAAATACCTCTTTTGCATATAACCATCAAAACCTCCAATGTAGACATTCTACATGTGCTTTCCCCTCTCAGCTTGGTGCAGATGAGCATAGTGACTGGGGGAATAGGGGAGCCATTGCTGGGAAGACTTGTGTCCCTAAGTCAGTAAGTAGAGGAGAATCCCTCAATGACCGGGGACATATTTTCATGGCTGTTAAGTGAGCAAAAAATAACCTTAAATATTGGTTGGGTCATTATAATTTGGGGGTTCAGGTGACATTCTACTAATATGCCAGCCCTTCAGAAGAACTGAAATATAAACACTACTCTCACCTTTTTTTTAAAATCACACAGGGGTTAATTGAGCATGATTTATGAAGTCACAAGATTTTAGAGCACAGATTGTAGAGAATAATAGTCATAGAATATTAGGCATAATTTAGTCAAACAGCCTCATTTTAACAATGAGGAAACTGATTTAAATTACCAAGAGTAATTCGAATCCCTTCTCTTTGTTCCCGCATCTCTAAGATTGATAACTGCTCCTATGGTAGCTACTTTTCTTTTTTCTTCTTATATTTCAGTTGTCTCATTATCAATTTTGTACCTAGTTAATAATTGTTCATATTAAAATTTCATTGTTCAAATAACTGGTATGGGTTCTTTCTTCTTACTGAACCCTGGTGTGGACATAGGAGGTTTATATCCTTTGTTGGTCAATGAAATAAACAAAAATGTGAAGCAAATTATTACTTATCCCAATAGTCTCCCCTGAAATTAGCTGACCAGGAAGGGACACACGTTGCAGCGATCTTAAATGCTTCCTTCAACACCATGGATCAGACATAAATGCATAATGGTCATTCCAGGATGGCTTTGAGTTTCTCAATTAGCTTTGTTTTATGTTGGGACATACGTGGGTGCTTTAGTGAAACTGAGAATGATGAACTCATGCTATTGTCATTTTATGGTTAACTTCATTAAACACAAAAATCTCACAAAAACTACAGATTAAAACCAAAATTCTTGTGCTCTATCTTCAATTTCTTTCTCCTATGAATTTTTGAAAAATTTTAGCTAGATAAACTTGAAGAATATCTCCACTTACTAAATCTTAATTTTTTATTTTATATTGTTAAGATATTCTAGATCTCTTTTTTCAGCTTAATTTTTACATACTTCTAGCTAGATTAACTTGAAGAATATATTTATTAAATCTTAATCTTTTATTTTATATTGTCAAGATATTTTGAATCTCTTTTTTTCAGCTTAATATTATTCTGTACTAGGAAAGTGAAAAGAAATATATCAGTAATTCTGGTTTTTATATTTAACTGAAAATTCTTAGTTCCACTTAACTGCTTGCTCAGAATAGAGTCAGACTATTTGTTACTTGCATTTTCAGAGGGATTCACTTACTCTACATCCACTATAACATGTACTGCCCATTTCTTTTTATCCAGACTTGGCCTTTCTCCATATGTGATTGATTCTACAGATTCATTGTCTATGTCCCTCATGCAGAGCCTCTGATTTTTCTTCCCACAGTGGTAATAACAAAGATCTTACTCTGCTTACTTTTTGATTAGAAGAGTGCCACAAACTGGTTCAGAGATTCAAACTCTTCCCACATTGCAGAAAACACAGATAATATTATACTTCTTAAATTAAAAAAAAAAAAATATTTCCTTGCTCAGGAGTTTTACTCCCTAATTGTTCCATTTTCAGTAGCTGCCTTCACTCCCCTGTAGACTTCCCCATTTTGCCCACACACTCTGAACGATCTTATGTGAGGGTGAGGGCCAACATAGCTGCCTCTCACAGTTCTCCCTCTTATCCAGTCCTGTTTAGCTGTCCCAGAACTATGAGACGATTTTCTGATGCTCTGCCTATTTACATCTGGCATACGGCCTGGCAAATTCCCAAGGATTTATAAAGACCACATTGCCTTTCACATTGGATGTAAATGTCCAGAAGCTAAGATGCAATTTTACAGGTCCAGAAGATTGAGTTGCTCTCTGCAGCCCAGGAGATGTTCTCAGGGGCCCACGCTATCAAAAGCAGACATTTGTTAATAGCCTCAGCCAATGTGAGGCAGCTGTTAATAAAAATTTACAATTAGTGGCACTAAATGGAAGTGAAACTTGAATCCCCTTAATAGAAGAGTTTCTCAGTCTGGTAGCAGAAGAAGAAGTCAGAGAGATTCAAAGCGTGAGAAGGACTCAATGAGCCACTGCTACTTTGAAGATTGAAGAGGCTGTGTGAGATGAAAGGGAGGTGCCTTTCAGAGGTATGGTGGAGCCTGGCTGACAGCTAACCACGGAATGAGTCCTCAGTTCTATACCACAAGAAAACAACTTCTGCCAATGGCATGTATAAGCTTAGAAGTATATAAGCTTCGAACTCAGGCCTCCAGATAACGACCCACCCTAGTGGACGCTTTGATTTCAGTCTTACAGCACTTAGAAAAGAGAACTCAGGTAAGCACACCTGCACTTCTGACCAACAAAAAAGTGTGATAATAACTGGGTATTCTTTTAAACTGCTAAGTTTTAGTAATTTGTTATATAACATTAGAAAAATAGTATTATTTTAAGTTCTATTGTTATGAAAAAAACAATAAATGAGAGCCTATCTTTGTGTTTGCATTTGACTCATGCTAATTTTTGGGAAGATTCATTAATTTTTAGGAACACTAATCATAAATTATAGGTCCATCTTATAAATGCATTACTTTTAGTTTGAAAATTAATCTTTTATAATTGACATTTCTTTCCATTTTATATTTTTGGTGATTTTCCTCCTCAATACAACTTGCCATAATGACAATAAACTCAGCAAAGCTGACATAACCCAAACCTTCTGATTGTGTTTTATGTTATTTTTTATTTAACCAGAGAATTTTATTTTTTAGAATTTTCATGGGTACATAGTAGATATGTATATATGTGTGTGTGTGTGTGTGTGTAGGGCATATGAGATGTTTGATACAGTCATGCAATGTGAAATAATTACATCATGGAGAATGGAGTATTCATCACCTCAAGCATTTATCCTCTATATTAAAAATAATCCAATTAAACTATTTTCGTTATTTTAAAATGTACAATTAAGTTATTATTGACTATAGTCACCCTGTTATGTAATCAAATACTATGTATTATTCATTCTTTCTAATTTTTAGCACCCATTAGCTATTCCCTCCTCTTCCCACAGCCTCCCACTATCATTCTCAGCCTCTTGTAATCACCCTTTGACACTCTATGTCCATGATTTCAATTGTTTTGATTTTTAGATCTCACAAATTAGTGAGAACATGTGATGTTTGTCTTGCTGTGCCTGGCTTATTTCACTTAACATAATGATCTCTAGTTCCATCCATGTTGTTGCAAATGACTGGATCTCTTTCTTTTATAAGGTTGAATAGTACTCCATACCACATTTTATTTATCCATTCATCTGTTGATAGACACTTAGGCTGCTTCCAAATCTTGACTAATATGAATAGTGCTGCAACAAATATGGGAGTGCAGAAATCCCTTCAATTTTCTGATTTCCTTTTTTTGGGGGTATATACCCAGCAGTAGGATTGCTGAATTATATGATAGCTCTATTTCTAGTTTTTTGAGGAAGCTCCAAACTGTTCTTCATAGCGATTGTACTAACTTGCATTCCCACCAACAGCATATGAGAGTTCCCTTTTCTCCATATGCTTGTCAGCATTTGTTACTGCCTGTCTTTTGGATAAAGCCATTTTAAATGGGATGAGATGATATCTCATTGAATTTTTGATTTGTACTTCTCTGATAATCAATGATGTTGAGCACATTTTCATATGCCTGTTTGCCATTTGTATGTCTTCTTTATAGAAATGTCTATTCAAACCTTTTGCCCATTTTTTGGATTGGATTATTAGATTTTTTCCTATCAAGTTGAGTTCCTTATATATTCTGGTTATTAAGCCCTTGTCAGATGGGTAGTCTGAAAATATTTTCTCCCATTCTGCTGGTTGTCTCTTCACTTTGTTAATTGTTTCTTTTGCTGCATAGAAGCTTTTAACTTCATGAGATCCTATTTGTCCATTTTTGCTTTGGTTGCCTGCACTTGTGGGATATTACTCAATAAATTTTTGTCCAGACCAATGTCTTGGGGATTTTCCCCAATGATTTCTTGTAATAGTTTCATAATTTGAGGTGTGAAGACTTTAGGTTTTTCCAAATACAAGATCATATCATGCAAACAAGGGAAATTTGACTTCTCCCATCCCAATTTGGATGTCCTTTATTTATTTATCTTGTCTGATTACTCTAGCTAAGACTTCCAGTAATATGTTGAATAACAGTGGTATGAGTGGGCATCCTTGTTGTGTTTCAGAACTCAGTGGAAATGTTTTCAGTTTGTCCCCATTCAGTCTGATACTAGCTGAGGGTCTGTCATATATAGCTTTTATTATGTTGAAGTACGTCCTTCTATCCCAAGATTTTTGATGATTTTTATGATAAAGTGATGTTGAATTTTATCAAATGTTTGTTCAGCATCAATTGAAATAATCATATGTTTTTTATCCTTCATTCTATTGATATGATGTATCACTTTGAATGATTTGCATTTGGTGATTCATCCTTGCACCACAGGGATAAATCCATTTGGCCATGTTGAATGATCTTTTTAACATACTGTTGAGTTCAGTTTGTTGAGGATTTTTGCATCAATAGTCATCAGAGACATTGGCCTGTAGTTTTCTTTTTTTGATGTCTTTCTCTGGTTTTGGTTTCAGGGTAATACTAGCTACATAGAAGGAATTTGGAAGTATTCTCTCCTTCTCTCTCTTTTTTTGGAATAGTCTAAATAGAATTGTTATTCTTTTTTAAATGTTTGGTAGAATTCAGCAGTGAAGCCATCAGATCCAGAAATATTTTTTTCTGTGAGACATTTTATTATGGCTTCAATCTCATTACTTGTTATTGGTCTGTTCAGGTTTTGGATTTCTTCCTGCTTTAATATTAGTAGATTGTATGTGTCTAGGAACTTGCCCATTTCTTCTAGGCTTTCCAATTTATTGGCATATAGCTGCTCAGAGTAGCCACTAATAATCCTTTGAATTTCTGCAGCCATTGGATGACATGTTCTATTAATATCTACTAGATTCATTTGGTCTATAGTGTAGAATAAGACAAACATTTCTTTGTTGATTTTATGTCTGGAAGAAACAGCCTCCAACTATTATTGTATTGGGGTCTCTGTCTGTCTTTAGCTCTAATAATATTTCCTTTATATATCTGGGTGCTCCAGTATTGCTATATCTTCTTGTTGAATTAACCCCTTTTTCACTGGGATAGATAGAAGGACATACTTCACATAATAAAAGCTATATATGGCAGACCCTCAACTAGTATCAGACTAAATGGGGACAAATTGAAAGCCTTTCCTCTGAGGTCTGAAACACAAAAAGGATGCCTGTTTGTACCACTGTTATTGAACATATTACTGGAAGTCCTAGCTAGAGTAATCAGACAAGATAAATAAATAAAGGGCATCCAAACTGGAATAAAAGAAGTCACATTTCCCTTGTTTGCAGATGATATGATCTTATATTTGGAAAAAAACCAAACCTATAGTGACCTTTTTGGTTTCTTCTTATAGTTTTCTCTTGTAATCTATTTGTCTGATATAGTATAGATACTCCTATTTTTTTGGTTTCTGTTGTCATGGAATATTTCTTTGCATCTCTTTATTTTCAGTCTATGTGTGTATCTTTGTAGGTGAGGTGTCTTTCTTATAGGCAGCATATTAATGGGTCTCTTTTTAAAGTTAATCCATTTAGCTACTCTGTCTTTTGATTGGAGAGTTTAATCCATTGATAATCAATGTTATTATTAACAAGTAAGGATGTACTCTTTCTATTTTGTTATTTGTTTTCTGCTAGTTTTGTGGTTCTTTCTTTTCTTTCTTTCTTTCTCTCTCTCTCTTTCTCTTTCCTTCCTTCCTTCCTTCCTTCCTTCCTTCCTTCCTTTGTCTTTTAGTGCAGGTAATTTTCTCTGGTAATATGATTTAGTTTCCTGCTTTTCCAATTTTTTGTGTATTTGTTGTGTGTTTTTTGCTTTGAAGTTATCGTGAGGTTTGCAAATACTATCTTACAACTCATTATTTTAACCTGATAGCAACTTAACACTGTGTAAACAACAACAACAACAAAAAAAATGAAACTAATAAAATTATATGCCTTAACTTTGTACCCCTTCTTTTTAACTTATTTATATCTTATTGTACTTATCTTATTGTTCTATGTCTTGAAAAGTTGTTGTAATTATTATTTTGGATAATAATCACTTAGTCTTTCTACTTAGGATAAAAGTAGTTTACACACCACAGTTACAGTATTAGAACATTCTGTGTTTCTCTCTTTACTTACTGTTACCAGTGAGTTTTGCACTTTCAAGTGACTACTTATCGCTCATCAATATCCTTTTCTTTCTGATTGAAGTATTTACTTCAGCATTTCTTGTATGACAAGTCTAGTGTTGATGAAATCCCTCAGCTTCTGTTTGTCTGGGAAAGTTTTTATTTCTCCCTCACATTTGAAGGATATTTTTGCCGGATATACTATTCTAGATTATTTTTTCTTTCTTTCTTTCAACACTTGAAATATGTCATGCAGCTGTCTCCAGGCCTGTAAGGTTTCCAGTGAAAAGTCAGCTGTCAGACATATTAGAGCTCCATTGTATGTTATTTCTTTCTTTTCTCTTGCTGCTTTTAGGATATTTTCTTTATCTTTGACCATTAGGAGTTGGATTATTAAATGCCTTAAGATAATCTTCTTGGGGTTAAATCTTTTTGGTGTTCTATAGTCTTCTTGTTTTATTGATATCTTTTTCTAGGTTTGGGAAGTGCTCTGTTACATCCCTTTGAATAAACTTTTTTCTCCTATCTTTTTATCTATATCTTCTATAAGGCCAGTAACTCTTAGATTCGCCCTTTTGAGGTTATTTTCTAGATCCTGTAGGTGTGCTTCATTATTTGTCATTTTTTTAAAATTTTGTCTACTCTGACTGTATTTTCAAATCTTCAAGCTTACTAATTCTTATTTCTGCTTGATCACTTCTGCTATTAAAGGACTCTGGTACATTCTTCAGTATGCCAGTTGCATTGTTCAGTTGCAGAATTTCTTAATTCTTATTAATTATTTCTATCTCTGTTAAATTTATCTGATAGAATTCTGAATTCCTTCTCTGTGTTATCTTGAATTTCTTTGAATTTCCTCAAGACAGCTATTTTGAATTCTCTGTCTGAATGGTCATATATGTCTACTTCTCCAGGATTGGTCCCTGGAGCCTTATTTATCTCATTTGGTGAGGTCATGTTTTCATGTATAGCATTGATAGTGACAGATGTTCTTCAGTTTCTGGGCATTGAAGAGTTATCTACTTATTGTAGCCTTCCTTCTTAGGAAGGCTTTCCAGATATCTGAAAGGACTTGGGTGTTGTGACCTAAACTGTATCTACTTTATACGGCACCCCAAGCCCAGTAAAGTTGTGATCCTTGCAGACTTGTAGGTAGCACCTTAAAGGTCTTGGGGAAGACTCAGGATAATTCTCTGGATTACTGTATTGAGACTTTTGATCGCCTGCCATTCAAGACTGTCTTTTCTACGTCTTCAGTGCATCTTTTGGTGATATGTAGTTAAAACCAAGTACTATGAGTGAGTGTTCATCTGATTTTGGTTCTTAGAAAGGTGTGTTTTTTTTTTCCTATATAGATAGTTGTTAAATTAGTGCCTTTGTTGTGGGAACAATTGGTGAATACTTATATTCTGCCATTTTGCTCCACCTCTGTCTCTGTTTATGTTTTAAACACAAAGCATATATCTATACTATAGGAGAATGTAATATGAAATTCCTTAAATAGAGCAATACATTTATTTAACATACTGGGTCTCACAAAATCTTAAAAATACATTAAAATATCGAAAGAAAAACTACTGCAAAGATACTTCTGAGAATATGAAGGACCAATTTATGACATCCCGAGCTAATAAAAAATCATATGTTGACAAGTACAAGCATAAATCCACTAATAATATTCCCATTGTTTAGTAAGTAATCAATAGAGACACATGTATAATTCAGAAGGTAGAGAAAATGGGAAGCCAGAACAACTTTTACATATGATGTTTAGATAAATGAGCTAATGATGAAACCATTCATAAAACAGGGATTATTGGAACACAAGCAGGATGATAAATGGAAGATTATTTGGGCCATGTTGACTTTGAGGATTCTATAAGTGGAGGAATATTGTAGGCAGTAGATACATATGAGATTACAGCTCAGAAAAGTGTAAGCTAGTGGTGACACTTGAATTATGAGCACTGGAAACTCAGAGTGTGAAAAAAGTTTCTCAGGTGAGTGCAGAGTAAGATCTAAAAATAATAAAAAAGACAAGAACACAATCTTAGGAAATAAGAATAGTTTCAGAATATGAAGAGGAAGAGAAGAATGCTGAGAGGAAATCACCAAAGATATTGAAGGGAGCCTATTAAAAGTAATGTAATGAAAATCAGGAAGAGAGTGATAGAAATTGTCAAACACAAGAAAGATCAAGCAAGACTCATGGAATTGAAAATGGTCTTTATAATAATTAATTGAGAATTATTGACTTTAGTTAAAACAATTATAGCTTAAGATTGGGGTTTGAGATGGGAGTAGGGGTGGTAGGAAAGCAGCTGATTGTTGTCAGTTGATAATGGAGTAAATGTATAGAAGTGGTAACAGTTAATGGAAACTGTGAGAATATTTCCTGTGAACAGAAGGAGAGGCATGCAGGATCTAAGAAGGTAAATTTTAAATATGGAAATGACTGAAACACTTATACACAGATTGTGGGGACATAGCTATTAAAGAAAAAGAAGCGACAAATATAAGAGGGACAGATAGGCAAAATTAACAATAGAGTACGTCTGTGTCCCTAAATACATAAAAGTGAATATAATCACATTTATATTTTTACTGTGCTTACATTTCTGGATATGAAGTTATAAAGATATGCTGCTGACTTTAATTTACTTTTCCAATGTGCTATTATTCATATAAGACTTCAGAAGTGAAATGTAGCTCAAATAAAGCAATTCAAAATAATTACACAATTGATGGGATTAATGGACTACTGACTATAGTGAAGCATAATGTATTTAGCTGGACGCTTTTAAACCTTGTCATCAATGTGACAGCATATACTTGTTCTTTTCAAATAATATTTGATTAAGGCATTTTACAAGCCCAATCATCATCACTGTGTGACATTCCATGGCCACGAGTGTGTTATACTGTATTAATTCACACATGGATGCACTGATAGTACTTAGCTCCCAATGTGAATGAATATTGCACATTTCATGCTCTGTCATGTCTCATTGCATTAATGGCCATGCGTGTGATGAGGTCTGTAATCTATGGCTATTTTACAACATTTTCAAATGCACTTGTCATGAATGGAGTAGTCAAGTACTTCATTAAGTAATCTCGTTTTCAGGAAGCATGTGTCTCCAGGAGCAGGTTGGCATTTAAGGTAATGTAAGTTGCTTTCATCTATGTAAGACAAAAAAGAGGGCACTTGTAACTCTTAATTTACATCAGATCTATCTCATAATTCAAATAATGTGCTGATAAGACCTCTCATTTACCATTGTCACATGTCTTCTTTTGGGTAGATATATTTAACTTTATACCAACTACTAAGGAGTTCTTCTGAAACCTTTTATTACAATACTTACTAGAACATGTTATGAGGGAGAGTGCAACTTGTAGTAACTGCCCTGACCATGGGTACTTTGCATCCATCTTATTTTTTTCTTATTATTAATTTAAAAATTGACAAAGATTGTATATATTCAAGGTCTACAACATGATGATATATGTATACATTGCATAATGATTACCACCATCGTATTAATGAACATATCCATAGTTACTTTTTTTGTGTATTTATGCCTATGATGAGAACTTTTTCTTTTTCTTTTTTTTTTTTTTTTTTTTACTGGAATTTCACTCTGTTGCCCAGGCTGGAGTTCAGTGGTGCCATCTTGGGTCACTGCAACCTCTGCCTCCCGGGTTCAAGTGATTCTCCTGCCTCCGTCTCCTGAGTAGCTGGGACTAAAGGTGTGCATCACCAGGCCCAGCTAATTTTTTGTATTTTTAGTAAAGATGGGGGTTTCACCATGTTGGCCAGGCTGGTCTTGAACTCCTGACCTCAGGTGATCTGCCTGTCTCAGCCTCCCGAAGTGCTGGGATGACAGGTGCGAGCCACTGTGCCCAGCCGGTGAGGACTCTTAAAATATGTTCTATTATCAAATTTCAATTAAACAATACAGTAGAACTTACTCATCTTATAACTGAGAGTTTGTACCTTCTGACCAATATCGCCCCATTCCACCATGACCTACCATTCTTTCTGCTTTGATGAGTTTGAATTTTTAGATTCTACATACAAAAGTTCAATTCAATATTTGTCATTCTGTGCCTGTCTTATTTCACTTGGTATAATGTTCTCCAGGTTCATTAATGTTGTTGCTTGCAAGATGTCTTTTTGTTTTTTTTTTTGTTTTTGTTTTTTTGACAGGGTTTCTATCTCTCTGTTTCCCAGTCAGGAGTGCAATGACATGATCTCAGCTCACTGCAGCCTCGACCTCCTATGCTTAAGCAATCTTCCCACTTGAGCCCCAACCCCCGATCCTCAGTAGCTGGGACTACAGGTCCATACCATCATGCCTGGCTACTTTTTGTATTGTTTTGTAGAGACAGGGTTTCACCACATTACCCAGGTTGATCTTGAAGTCCTGGGCTCAAGTGATCTGACTGCCTCAGCCTCCCAAAGTGTTGAGATTTCAGATGTGAGCCACCGTGTCTGGCCAAGATTTCCCTTTTTTGAAAGGCTGAACAAGATTCTATTGTGTATATATACCACATTTTCTTTACCCATTCACCCATAACAGACCCTTTTTTCCATATCCATTCATCTTTTATTAGTGGCTTTAAAATTTCTTTTCTAAGGATATGAAACTTTATGATCATTAAAACCACATGTGGAAAATCACTTTATCAATAGAATCCAGCTAATAAAAATTATTCTGATTATACGTGCATCAAGGCAAAAATACTAAAGCTTTAAATTGTTAGTTTTGAAGACATACGGGACCAACTTCTGAATCTTTTAGGTAGACATTTTTCAAATGAGGCCAGGAACTCTGTTGAGGTTCCAACATACAGTGAAAGAGAGAAGTGGTACTGAACTTTCTTCCCCAGAGGCTGGCCAAGTATTGAGAACACAGAGAGCAGTGTCAACACCAAGGAGTAAGGGATAGTACATATTTGAATTGTGGAAAATCTTGGCAGAGATTAGGAGATTCACCAAGAAAAGGGTGATATCAGCTTCCACATAAGTGGAAATCCATTTTGTCCCCCAAAATGTCAGGAAGAAGCAGAATAAGTTGCCAGACCTTTCCTGCTCTGGAGGTTTGGTAAGTTCAGAATGTTGAAGAATTTGAAGGTTTTCCCCAAGTGCTTTATCATATGACTGATAGCCTCTTTATTTATATTATACAACATAAATCCATTTATGGGATTGTTTTGTTTGCTTGTTTTAACCTCCAACAACTAGACTTGAGACAAACAAGTGAAAGCAATAACAAAAGTAATAGCTCTTCCAAGGGACTCAGCAGCCAAATCAAAAAAGAGTTGGCAGGACAATAATAAAACACATTCAGAGAAGCAGAAGTGCTAAAAAATGTGGCTATCAGAAGAGTTTAAAGATATTCAAGTACATCACACATAACACACCCACATATAAGATATTTGGTGATTGAGAAACCTATGAATTTTTTTTTTCACATAAAGTCTTAGGAGATAAATTTAAGGAGAGGATAGTCACTGGTGAAACAGACTAGTGACCCAGAAGATCCAGGGTAAGAAATATCAACCGGGCGCATTGACTCAAGTCTTTGTAATCCCAGCACTTCGGGAGGCTGAGGCGGGTGGATTACCTGAGGTTAGGAGTTCAAGACCAGCCTGGCCAACATGGTGAAACCCCGTCTCTATTAAAAATACAAAATTAGCTGGGCCTGGTGGTGTGTGCCAGTAATCCCAGCTACTCGGGAGGCTGAGAAAGAAGTGCTTGGACCCAGGAGGCGGAAGTCACTGCACTCCAGCCTGGGTGACAGAGCGAGACTCTGTCTCAAAAAAGAAAGAAATACATTCAGAGGGCCCAGAGATCTGTGTCTTGCTTCAACAATGTTTGGACGGAACTGATCCAGGGACTCTCTTTCTTCCAGCCTCTGACCACCTTGGGATCTCCTCTCCACTTGCAACCTCCGGGACCATCTTTTCCGCCATCTCCTGCTTCTGGGACCAGCCAACACCGTTTCTGTGGTTAGCTCCTTCTTGCCAACCAACCATGAGCTCCCAGATTCATCAAAATTATTCCACGGAGGTTGAGGCAACCATCAACCGCCTGGTCAATTTGCACCTGCGGGCCTCTTACATCTACCTCTGCCTGGGCTTCTATTCCCACCGCGATAATGTGTCTCTGGAAGGTATGGGTCACTTTGGCAAATCGGCCGAGGAGAAGCGCCAGGGCACAGAGCGTCTCCTGAAAATGCAAAGCCAACATGGCAGCTGTGCTCTCTTCCATGACATCCAGATGCCAGCTCAAGATGAGTACAAATAAAACCCTGGATGCCACGGAAGCCACCATAGCCTGGAGAAAAAACTGAATCAGGCCGTTTCGGATCTTCATAACCTCGGTTCTACCCACACGAATCCCATCTCTCTTGCTCCCTGGAGAGTCACTTCCTAGATAAGGAAGTGAAACTCTTCAAGAAGATGAGTGACCACCTGACCAATCTCCATAAGCTAGCTAGCCCAGAGGCTGGGCTGGGTGAATATCTCTCCGAAAGGCTCACTCTCAAGCACAACTAGGAGCCTACTGCGCCCAGCGACTTCTGAAGGGCCCCTCGTAGATCAACAGGGCTTCTGCCTAAGCCTCCATGCAGCCACTAGGCAGCTTTTTGAACTACCCTGGAACATTCTCCCAATCCTCGGAACAAGTGGAAATAAAGCTTTTTGAAGCAGAAAAAAAAAGAAAAGAAAAGAAAAACACAGTGCAAAAATAGAGAAATCATAATACAAAAATCAAGAGACTGGACTGGAGTATAGATTCAGGAGCCCTAAAACATGAACTATAAAAGTTTCAGAAGCAGCACAAATGAAAAAAAAAATGTGCTAATAAAAATGGCGTATATGTGCCACATTTTCTGGATTAAGAAAATGTGGCACGTATACACCATGGAATACTATGCAGCCATAAAAAATGATGAGTTCATGTCCTTTGTAGGGACATGGATGAAGCTGGAAACAATCATTCTCAGCAAACTATCGCAAGGACAAAAAGCCAAACACCACATGTTCTCACTCATAGGTGGGAATTGAACAATGAGAACACATGGACACAGGAAGGGGAACATCACACACTGGGGACTGTTGTGGGGGGAATGGGGAGGGATAGCATTAGGAGATATACCTAATGCTAAATGACAAGTTAATGGGTGCAGCACACCAACATGGCACGTGTATACATATGTAACAAACCTGCACATTGTGCACATGTACCCTAAAACTTAAAGTATAATAATAATAATAATAATAATAATAATAATAATAAATGGCGAGGCAATAGTTAAACAAATAATAGAAATAAAAACTGATCAAAGATACATCAGTTTGTAGATCAAAAATCTCCCTAAATTCTAGGCTAGATACACAATAATGAAAATCATAATAACATGTGTTAGGTTGAAAGGAAATATCATGAGCTTCTAGAGAGAAAACAAAATCTTTACCCAGGAAATATATATATATATATATATATATATATTCAGACTGGCAAAGTGCATCTCCTTTTGCAGCACTGGAAGCTAGAAAACAGTTGAGCAGTATTGATATATTACTGGCAGGGAAAGATTTCGACCCAAATATATTATTTATCTGCCAGAGAAAAAGAAAAATATTTGAAGGCATGAAAGAATTCCTAGAGTATATATTGCCATCATACTCCAAACTTGAGACAAACATCTGAAAAAAAATTCTAAGCAAACATCAAATGAAAAATAATGAGGATTTTAAGATGAGGAAATAACTAGAGGAAAGAAGTGAGAAATAAACCTTGTGAGATATGCTTATGGACAAATATAGACTGCATAGAAATGAGAAGTAGAAAAGCTAACGAAATGCATAGAAATGAGAAGTAGAAAAGCTAAAGAAGAACTTTTAAAATAGAGGGGATCTATCATTAAGAGGAATTAGTGCTAGACTATCTTCACAAATGCAAAACAATGAGAGTGAGAAAGCAAAGAAAGGAAGGGAAGAAATAAATTACTACGGTATCTTCAAAATGAAGAAAGAGAGTGGAGAATGAGAGTACTGGAAATTAGAATATTGGAAAGCTCCATCTTATTTGTGTTTGAGGGAATTTGAGCATCTGTCATGGGAAAACATTTGGGGCATAGTGCTTGATTATGACATCAGGGAAAGTGAGTATAAGTGTTAATAAATGGAAATGTACAGTATTTCCATTTACCAAGGAAAAGAAAGAGTGATGAAGAAGACTTTGAACACAGAAGCAAACAAGATGAAGTGAAAAAAAGAAAACAATAAAATAAGTAATAAATATGAAGTAAAATAAAAATTTAGTATATCACTAATTACATATAATGTTAATGGATTAAATTCTTCCATTAAAACACAGAAATCAGTTTAAGGTTAAAAAAATCCTAAAGGATCTTTACAATAAAGACACCCTAAGCATGGCAAGAATTAAAGGTTAAAATTAAAAGATGAACAAAGAGATAACAGGTGTATGCAAACAAAAGGCAAGCAAGTATAGTGGTATTAATATAAGACAAGGTGGAAATTAAGATTAAAAGCAATTAACAGGATAAAGGACATTGGGAAATAAGCAGGCATGCTTATTATGGAAATATGAGTTATAAATTTCTATAACAAAATTAAAAATTAGATAAAAAACCAAGATCATAACTAGAAATAAAAGAACTTGATAAAATACAGTTATATTGGGAAACAATCACTGTAACTCTTTCAAACTGGGTATGTGCAATAAAACTCAAGGGGAGGACAGTCACTTGTTATAATCATTCATGGTCATAAATCAATTCTAGAACTTGAATGTTCCCTGTTTTCAAGAGAAGGTAAAATATAACATAAGAGGATACAGCACAATTAGCTAAAGTAAACATGTGATTTGCTTTTGTTTATATCCATCTATTATATTATTCCAGAAAGGCTGATATCTGTCTACTTTGAAACATGCAATAATTAAACTTAGAAAATATTTGTTTCAAAAACAAGATTATTTCTTGCTTATATTTAAGCAAGCCACAAACCAAGAAGAAGCAAGCAAATATAAGAATGTGCCTATTGTAATTACATACTTAACAACATTCATGTCATTGATTTAGTGTGAATAATGAAGCATACTATAAGGAGAGCATAGTGTAGTCATATTTTTTAATGAAGGAAGCCAAGAGAAGAAAGTTAGAAAGTTGTTTACTGCTCTTTTGACTTTGCCTTTAGTTTGTAGGGGATATATTTCCCCTGTTGAGAGAAAACTTGCAAAACCTCCAGTGTTTTGATGTATGGTATCTGAACTCCAAAGAGAATGTAATCTTTGTGGTAAGCTATCCAAAAGAAGTCCTCATGGAATTTGAGCAACCTCTGAAAAAGATAACCACAGCAGCAGGATGCTTCTCTAGAAATGAAACACTTCTAAGAACAAACAGTAAAGCGTGCAGTTCTAGTTTATTCAGTTTTTATGTCTGGTATCTACTTATAATTTCTATATTTCTAACAATCTCAGGATGATCAGAGTGATTTTCTCCAAAAATATGTAAAAACACGATTAGACAAATGTTTAACTCCAACTCCTGGAATCAAATCTTAATCTTTACATATTTAAATGTGTAAGATCTGATATCCAAGGGATTCTTCATCATTTCTATAAGAAAAGGAAAGATATTCATAATAGAAAAACATATGCTTAGTGTAAACACATGGACATACTTTTAATAACTGGCAATAAAATTACAATAATAATGCTAACATCACTGTTAAATAAATATATTCAAATATAATGTTCTACAGCAAATTTTTTCTAATGATATTTATCAAAGGGAATGAGTATTAATAGACAAGGTATTTATTATAACAGATATTCAGATTAATGTGAAATATTCAGTATACTGAAAACTATACCTAATTGTTTACATATTTGGTTACTAGAAATTAAATGCTTGAATAATTGAAAGAATAATTAGTTTTATATGGCTGCATATGGTCCAATTAAAAGAAAATGAAATCAAAAACAATGACAAGGAAATACTGAGTCATTTTTCTTCTCACAAATCAATTCTTAATTCAATACAAATATAAAATATTAAATATCAAAGATAATTAAATTACCTTAATAATCCTTCATACATCATCCAGGGATTCATATAAATTGTATAAATTTTGAAACAATTTATATTTTCACAATGGATCCTTTTGTTTTAAGTTGCATTCCTTCAGAAGCTGATGTTGAGACATGGACTTGAATACACATAGTTTTTTTGGGAGAGGATCTGATCCCAGGAAGCACCGACGGAGCAGAGGAAAAGTGCAACAAAGAAGGATAAAATACCAATAAAATGGAATGTTAATTAGTGTTTATGAATAATTTATTACTGTGTTTATCTAGGGCTCAAGCACCCAGGGATCTCCAGGGATTTTAAAGAGCACCCTTCACTGTTTTCCCACTGAAGTGCAAGAACTTCAGTAGTTGAAGGATGCTCCCAAAGAAGTTAATTCCTTGGAATTTTAAATTGTGTAAGGACCTTTGAGACAGAGAAAGTTCTCAGGCAATGAATGAGTCAGTGGAGCTTGCAGTAGAAAGGCTTTGGGATGGCATCCATGAAATAGCATATGGCAGGGACATATAGATAGCTCTACACATTTTTAGGGCATAATGGAGTTCACAATATCTATTTTCTCCCAGAGACAATTTAAGAAATAGTAAATTAAAACCCCAAGATTATGTGAGCTGATTAAAGTTTTAACAACGTTTATTATAATCAGCGTGAATGTAGTACAGTAAAAACAACACACTTTTTATTTATAACAAATTTGTTATAATTCAATTCTACACATAAATTCTTATAGCTGTGTGACTTGCAGAAAATTTCTTAATCTTTCTTTTTTATTCAACTTTTATTTTAGATTCAGGGAGTACATGCCCTGGATTGTTACCTAGGTATATATTTCCTGATGCAGAGGTTTTGGGTCTAAATGACACTGTCACTCAAGTACTAAGCATAGTACTCAGGAGTTTTTTCACCCCTTTACCCCCTTCCCACCTCTCCCCTCTAGTAGTCCCTAGTGTCTATTGCTGCCATCTTTATGTCCGTTAGTACCCAGTGTTTAGCTCCCAATTATAAGTGAGAATGTGTGGTATTTGGTTTTCTGTTCCTCCATTAATGTACTAAGGATAATGGCCTCCAGCTATATCTATGTTGCTGCGAAGGACATTATTTGATTCTTTTGTTTCACTATGCACTATCCTTTTGTGTATATGTACCACATTTTCTTTATTTACTCTACCATAGATGGGCATCTTGGTTGATTTTACGTCTTTGCTATTGTGAACAGCACTAAGATGAACATGCAAGTAAATGTGTCTTTTTGGTAGAACAATTTGTTTTCTTTTGGATATATACACAGTAATGGGATTTCTGGGTCGAATGGTAGTTCTAAGTTCTTTGATAAATCTCCAAACTGCTTCCACAGTAGCTGAACTAATTTACATTCCCAAAAGTGTATAAGCATTCCATTTTCTCAGCAGCCTTTCCAGCTTCAGCATCTGTTGTTTTACGACTTTTTAATAATGGTCATTTGGACTGGTATGAGATATCTCGTTGTGGTTTTAACTGGAATTTGTCTGATGGTTAGTGATGATGAGCATTTTCTCTTGTTTGTTTCTCGCTTGCATGTCTTCTATTGAGAAGCATCTGTTCATGCCTCTTGCCCATTTTTTAAATGGATTATTTGTGGGGATATTTAATGGGGTTATTTGCTTTTTGCTTGTTTGATTAATTTCCTTATAGATTCTGAATATTAGACCTGTGTCAGATGCATAGCTTGTTAATATTTTATCTTATTACATTGGTTGTCTATTACTATGTTGACAGCTTTTTTTTTTTTTTTTTTTTGCTATGCAGAATCTCTTGTTTAATTTGGCTCCACTTGTCAATTTTTTGCTGTTGTTGTGGGACTCTCTCTGCTCTAGGTCCAGGCAAATCTCCAGGCTTTGGGAGCACCTACTTGCCTGGTGCAACAGCCTGAGTCACCCAACCTGTCCTGTGTAGAGATCTTTGAGCAAGGGAACCCTCTCTGCTCCACACCCCAGCAGATCTCGAGGCATCTGGAGCACCCACTCTCCTAGATTAGGAGCTTAGGCTGCCCTCCATCCCTGAGCAGATAATTTAAAACTGAGGAAGCTCTAGGTGTTTGGTGACCACCCAATGGATTCTCCCTTGGCACTGCTGCTTGTGCCTGCCACAGAGGACCTTCAGTTGGACCTGCCCTTCCTGGCTCCCCTGTCCTCCAACACCACAACTAAGCAGGGAGCCCAGAGCACAGTGCATTCCATGAATCAGCCCATTGTCTGAGGTAACAGAGAGCTTCTCCTAGTAAACAAGGATCAAGTATATATCCAGCCATTGGCCACAGCCAGCTCTTACTTATATATGCTACCTAAGGGCTTGTACAATGAACTACACAGCCCAATATAAAAACTGCCAAAAGAAGTGCATAGTGTTATAGAAGCAAAGCCAAAAGAACCAGAATTCTCTACAATCCTAATCTTTCTGAACCTCACTTTTTTTTTTTTTTTTTTTTTGAGACAGAGTCTCGCTCTGTTGCCCAGGCTGGAGTCCAGTGGCACGATCTCCGCTCACTACAAGATCCGCCTCCCAGGTTCACGCCATTCTCCTGCCTCAGACTCTGAGTAGCTGGGACTGCAGGCTCCCACCACCAAGCCCAGCTAATTTTTTTGTATTTTTAGTAGAAACGGGGTTTCACTGTGTTAGCCGGGTTGGTCTCAATCTCCTGACCTCGTGATCTGCCTGCCTCAGCCTCCCAAAGTGCTGGGATTACAGGCGTGAGCCACCGCGCCCGGCCCTGAACCTCACTTTTGTTGGTAAGAGAGAAAGAACCGTGTTCAGGTAAATCATGTTACTATTAAAATCAGATTAAATAACTTAAAACATTTATGAAGCCTAATGTATCCCAGACATAATTCAGGTATTCAAATAATTAATTTCCTTTTTAGTAAGATCTAAAACTCTGGGTGATATTAAATCGTTCTTTTACTATTTATTATTTTAAGCTCAGGACGACTCCCTCAACATTTAGTTAGATTATATTTCTTTGTGTATTTCTTTGGTACCAAGTTTTATTCTATTTATCTATCCATCTACTGGGAAACTGATTTGTCATTATTCTTGACTATGAACCAATTTGGTACTTTTTTTTTAATTTTATGTACAAGAAAACTTAGGTATTGAGTGGCTGAGTAGATGGGCTAGGGTGTTAAATCAGAAAGCATAAATAATTTTAAAAAGATTAAAACCTGAGACAATATTTACTTTCAAAGATGAATAAGATGGAAAATAAAAGAAACTGAGAGCCATAAAGAGAGGGCAGGATGAACTGAAAGTAGAATTATTAAAGGATCTGGAGGCCAGGCGCGGTGGCTCACGCTTGTAATCCCAGCACTTTGGGAGGCCGAGGCGGGCGGATCACGAGGTCAGGAGATTGAGACCACGGTGAAACCCCGTTTCTACTAAAAATACAAAAAAATTAGCCGGGTGTGGTGGCAGGCGCCTGTAGTCCCAGCTGCTCGGAGAGGCTGAGGCGGGAGAATGGCGTGAACCCGGGAGGCGGAGCTTGCAGTGAGCCGAGATTGCGCCACTGCACTCCAGCCTGGGCGACAGAGCGAGACTCCATCTCAAAAAAAAAAAAGGATCTGGATCAAATAAAATTAAAATACGTAAAATAAAGCAAAATTATTAGGAAAACAAAATTGACTTGTTAATAAATTGGTGAGATATATAAGACAGTAAGGGACAAGATTTTTGGTATAAAAAGTAGAAACACTTATAGAAAAGACAACATAGAAAATTTCCTAGAAGACAGAGTAAGAGTACAATAATGAAAATTATAAGTAAGAAAAATATAAAAAATCGAAAACAAGTTTTTACATTTTAACTTATAATTAATTTCAAAGGAGAGCTTTAAAAGTGAATAAAGAGTAATTCAATTTCATATATTGCATTTTATCTTCACAATAATCATATAAATAGAAAAAACACACTTGATTTTGATTTCAAATGATATTAAACTGATGACAACAATATGATGTCAAAAAATGTTAAATGTTACATAACCACACAAAGACTTGCACGTGAATGTTCTTAGCAGCATTTTTCTTGAGCCAAAAATTGAAAACAACTTAAATGCCCATCAACTGGTGAACTGATAGACATATCAGTGGAATACCATTATAATGAATTACTATTCAGTGGCAAAATGAACTACTGATACATGCTAAGCACAAGAAGCCAGATAAAAGACACCACATATTTCATGATTCTAATTTATAGAAAATATTCTGAAAAGGCAAATCTATAGACACAGAGTAGATTAATGGTTTTCTATGGTGAGGAGATGGGGACAGATGGCAAAGTGAAGATTAACAGTTAGTGGATATTAATAATCTTAATGGGGTGCTAAAAATGTTCTAAAACTGACTTCCAGTATTTTGCACAACTTGATAAATTCACCAAAAAATCATTGAGTATTCACATAATATGACATGTAAAATCTACTCCAATCAAGTTATAAAAGTGTTACATTTTGTACAAACAGAAAAATATTAAAGCTCCAAAAGATAAAAGTGAGCAAAAGACACACAATTCAATAAAGATATGAATTTGAAAGAATGCATATGTTTTAACTATATTAATTATGACAAATGCAAATAAAAATTGCTTGCAGAAGATTATCTCTCAATCTTCCAGAGAACTTGTTAGGAAAGGGAAAGATGGCTAGTCAAGGAGGAGAAAAAAGACTTTGGTTTTCATACTCCAGACAAATACATATTTAAGAAGGAGCTGGGCTGTCCTCTCTTCACCAGAGGAGGAATAGCAGTTCCTCCTATGTATTGCAAAGTCTACTTGTCAAAATACCAGAGATATCCTTGGGCTTCCCCTTCTCAGACTGCCAACTGAGTAAGAATGTGATTTACTGGGAGCAGTCAAACAAACACAGGCCGTGTAACCTGCCGTATCAAGACTGAGCAGTGCTTTCATAATTGATCTGCTGCAACATTTAAAAGATGAAAAAAGATTTTAAAACAAATAACTATAACTAAATCCTTATTGTGTATTTACATTTGATGCATACTACATATACGTACTTTCAGAATCAAGTTTATAAGCAAGTTGTTGGAGCAGCTTTATATCCAAGGCATAGAGGCTTAAATCATTCTACAGGAGTTTCTGATGACAAATGGAAAACACCATCACACAAAGTGATTTGTGTATTAAAGTAACTTAGCCTCAGGACTGGCATTGTCTCAGGGACTTCTTAATCAGCGGAAAAACATCTTGAACATATCCTTATCATAGCACTTAAGAGCTTATAATGAAATGTGCTGCTTATCAGTTTTCAACACTAAAGTCACTAAACTATAAGATCAATTCTTTAGGGCAACTGTGCCTTTTATTCAATTTTGTTGTTCTAGCAACTAGCCCAGTGACATAGTAGGTGCTCAATAAATATTTGTTAAAATAAATTAATCCTTAACTTACCAGTGTAGTTATAAAGTACACAATTTTCCTGTGAATGTGCATCTTGGGATTGGGATAAACAGCCTGAACTCTTTTGTGTTTCCTTTTCTCGCAGAGTTATCTATCCTTTGCCAGCTATGCAATTACCAGTTATAATGAAGCATGGTTACACAGCTTGCTCCCAGGCAAATATTTGTATGCTAAATCAGGTAACCAGACCATATTTAGCCTTTGCCAGCATGTGATCAATCTTTTAAACAAGGGAAACATAAATGTGATTAGGCATTCTCACCAAATATTTATAAATTCAAGTGCTTTAAAGCCCATCCAAATAATGTCATTTCCATCAATTTATAAAGGTAAGATGATTTGTTTTGGCACTCAAATTTATGTAAGTTTATATGTATATTGCATCTTTTTAAATATTTTTCTCAAACCATTCCATGATTGACTTTTTTCTCAAAGCTTTTCAAAGTACACAAGAGGTTTACCTTATTATAAACAGAAGTTACCTATTTATTCATCTATATTTTAGTATAAAAATGAATTTTATTGCTATCAAAACTTAAAGCCTGGTGCTGTGGCTTACACTTGTAATCCCAACACTTTAGGAGGCCAAGGCAAGAGAATCATTTGACACTAGGAGTTCAAGACCAGCCTGGACAACACAACAAGACCCTATCTCTATAAAAAATTTTAAAAATTTCCTGGGCATGATGGCACACCCCTGTAGTCCCTGCCACTCAGAAGGCTGAGGCAGGAGGATCACCTGAGCCCAGAAGGTCAGGCTGCAGTGAGCCATCTTTGCACTACTGCATGCACTCCAGCCTGGCCAACAGAGCAAGGCTCTGTCTCTAAATACATACATATATATATATATATATATATATATATATATACACACAGACATACACATAGACACACACACACACACATATACATATACACATATATATACATATATATTTACATATGTGTGTGTGTGTGTACAAGTTAAAGTTAAAAATCTATTGTAACATAATATCTTAAATGTTGGGTAGTTTGGAAACAAGTATTACTGGGCTCTTATTAACATTATACAATATATGATATAGGGTAATTTTAATTTCGTTCCATTTATAATGCCATTTAAATTTTGAAAAATATTATTAAGCACAGACATAAATTAATGTATTTGAAAGTTCTGATATTTTAATTTTGTCATACTATTAAGAATATTTTTTCTTTAATTTTGTTGAGTTGTTCTATCAGTAGGCCTGAATTTCTTAGAATTTTAGGAGCAGTAGTAATTCTTTCAGTGAATCTTTTTGCATTTTAGACATTGTTCAAAAATAATATGATAATACTAAGTATTGCAACTTAAAAACCAAAACAGGAGGTTGTTTTAACTTGTGAAGTCGCTGTTAAAATTAAAGAGATCATTTTTACTAGAATAATGAGACTCAAAGCAAGATGATAGGGATTGCCTGAGAATGGGAAGAGAAAGAACATAGACTTTTTAAAATGTCTAAAAGTGAAAGGAAGGAAAATGATGAAGATGTGGCATGAGGAAAAGTAGGCAGTGTGTAGGCAGACAGTTTAGGTTAGAAAGCAGAAGCCAGTGTAAAGAAAGAAAACAAATATAGATAAACAATGAATAATTCATCACACAATATCCTACAGGAGGTTGAAAAGAAAAAGGAAAGGAAGGAGCAATATAACCAAAATGAAAACTAACATTTGAAAGTGCGGAAGAGCATCTGGCACTGAGAGGCATGCTGGAGCAGAGCGAGAAGGCACCGTCACAGGTTGTGGGCCTGGCGTGGGTGGCGTATCCAGCACAAGTGCTGCGAAGAGGCTGTTCATGCAAATGGGCAGCCTGATGTGGGCTATCAGAATCTGAGTGGAGTAAGTATGGCACCAACATGAGGGCAAAGCCTGGAGTGGGCTATACACATACATATACATGTATAAACACACACATATATACACAGATATGTATATATGTGTGTGTTTGTGTGTGTATATATATCTACATATATATAGATATATGTAGATATGTATGGTATATGTCTTTTTGCTGAGAGAATCTGGGCACAATAAAACCCCAATAGTAATGAGTGCACCTAGTATCCACATGCTGAATTATAAATATCATTATCCACTAAAAGAAAACAAGGGTCCTTGGAGAAATGGCTGAATCTGCAGGTGGAGCAGGGAAATTAGAAGATGAGCCTGGAACATTTATTGTGCCAGATAGCAAGGAAGTGCTTAAAGAAGAATGGGAACATGTCCAGAGGACATAGAAGCCAGCTTGAAGGAACTCTCTCTCACTGGCCAACTCTAAGAAAATATCAGTATCAAAATAAAAATTAACAATAAGTTGTTATCCATTAAATAAAATGATAATGCATGCACCCACACTGAAATAATACATAAATATATTAATATATTGAAAGTTGAATATTATATTGAGTTATTCCAAAGTATTGCACCTCTACACAAATTATTCAATAATTAAAAAGGGCAAAATAATCCCTTCACAGGGGGGAAAACTGTTAAGATATGACTTCTAATGAAAGAATCAAAGTAAACAACACAGTAATAAGAAAGGTAACCTGAACCTGTACACAACTGGGAGAAAGCAATGAGAAGAACACATATTATTTGTCGAATACTCTTGCCAATGAAACATAATCTAAATCTAGTTATGAGAAAATATCAGTCAAAAAACAATTGAGCGCATTCTGCAAAATAATGGATCTGTTATCTTTAAATTTCAGTCATAGAAGTGAGAGTAAAACTGCAGAAATGTTCTGGCTGGAAGAGACTTATAAAGACCTGTCAACTAAATATAATACATTATTTTGAACAATATTATTTTGCCATAAGGTACACTACTGAAAAATATAGAAAAATTTGAGTGAGGTCTGAAGATTGTGTGTAGTAATGTATGATTGTCAATTTCTTTATTTTGATAGTCGTAATGGCGGTTATATAAGAAGGCAAGTTTGTTTTTAAGAATTATCCAAATTATATTCAGGGTGATGGAGCATCGGGTTGACAACTTATTTTCAAATGGTTTAGGAAAAATGTCATTTGTGCTACAATTTTTCTATAAGTTTAAAATTGTTTCTAAAATTATGTAAAAAATAAGAAAATGAACATAAAGAAACTTGATATGGTAATGGAGCTATTATATACCTTTATTATATGCCTTGATTGTGCATACATTGGTCAGCATTCAATGAAGCGTGCCTTTAAAATGAGTACATTTCATTGTATACAAACTACAGTTGAACACAAGTGCACTTCACTACTGTTGGTTAAAAATATGTAGCTGTATTTGAAAATAAGAAAGAAATATCTTGATTAAAAATACAAATTAAATTCATGATGGTGAGAAGGTTCTTAATTTTGTGATTTGATGTGAGACAAATGGCATAAGAGTTCGAAGGCCACCTGAGAAGAAAGCGTCTTGCATTTGGCAGAAAATTACAATCAGGATTCACTCAGTAAGTCTAAAGCTGGAACGGTGTTATACATTTATTTAAAAAAAATAAAAAGCTCGTTTATTAAAAAAAGAGCTTCAATGGGCTTCCCAAGTTGCAGCTGTGAATGCATGGGATCAGAACCTAAAGGTTCAGCACCTACAGCCACAAGGAAGACTTTGAACTAAAGACCTATCCATTCTGAGGGACCAGGATTTAAGCAAACAGTAAGTTACCATAAAGGGAGGAACTTGGTCAGGCGTTTAGCTCTTCAACATAAAATACCAAATTTAAAAGAACATATACTTCCAAGAAAGACAATCAAAACACTGAACAAAATGCCAAAAGAAAAGGAAAAGATATTAGAGTAATCCAAAACAACTATAAAGCAACTATATTTATAGTATTGTATAAAGTGATGAAATAATGTATGTAAGAATTTCTTAAACAAGAAAGGACAGTTATAAAGCAAAACACAAAGCAAATTTCTATAGGAACTCTGGGGATTAAAAATCAGTAAAAATGTCAACATAAATAGTTACAACTAAAAGCGAATTTAACAATTGGATACAGCTGAAGAAAAACTAATTTATTACAAGATATAATGGAGAAAATCTTTAAGAATGTAGCACAGGAAGTTTAAATAATCAATGATACTAAAGAAAAACTAAGAAACACAGAAAATGGAGCAAGAAGTTTCAACATATCTAATAAAGAAGCAGCAACAAGTGATATTTGGAGAGATAAAGGCACTATGTGGGTGTATGCGTAAAGAGAGAGATATTCCCAGAATCTACCAGAAAAAATTTCTGTTACCAGCCGCGAATCCATATGGATCTGCAGCAACCTCAATTCTTGCCTCCTCAGAAGAAAGAATTTGACTGAGGGGCATAAGCCAGGAGGAGAGACTGAGGCAAGTAACCTCACAGGTGCTCAGAGAAAGGAAAATTCAAGAAGAGAAGTCAGAAGTTGATCATGGAGGGGCAGAGAATCCATAAATGCTAAAGGTCTCACATAAATGTGAAAGGACTCATTCCCTACACCAGGAATTGAGCCCTGGCCACCATTAAAAAATGGTGAAGACTTAGCTGCTGAGCTACAGAATTGGGCAGTTTTCATTGCTCTTTGCAGAAGGTTCCTGGAGGCAGCCAATTTTGAGCTGTCAGTGGCTTTTAACTCACTCAAAATAATTTTTAGTGTGGCCAGGCATGGTGACTCATGCCTGTAATTCCAACACTTTGGGAGGCCGAGGTGGGCAGATCACCTGAAGTTGAAAGTACAAGACCAGCCTGGCCAACAGGGTGAAATCCCATCTCTACAGAAAAAAAAAAAAAAAAAAAAAGAAAGAAATACAAAAATTAGCCAGGAGTGGTGGCCTGTGCCTGTAATCCCAGCTACTCAGGGGGATGAGGCAGGAGGATGGCTTGAACCTGGGAGGTGAAGGTTGTGGTGAGCTGATATTGAGGAGCTGCACCCTAGCCTGGGAGACAAGAGTGAAACTCCATCTCAAAAAAAAAAAAAAAGCTAACTGTAACATAAACTCAAAAATTCCTGTCTTCCAGACAGCAGAGAACAAAATAAAGTATTGCCACATGGTTACAAGGTCAAGCTCCCACGGACTTAAAACAAGACAAGAGGGAAACTTCATCTAGCTTTTTGGTTGGTTGGTTTGTTTCAAGGACCTGCAGTAAAGTTTGTAACGTAAGTTTCCCAGGCTGCCTTGACCAGTGGGCTTATGAGATCCTAAGACCATGTTTCGTCCTGAGGTACCACTCTCCAACATACCACAACACAGAAAGACAAATGTATAGCATGAAATATACCAGATTCCTTATAATCTGAAACTAGCTTCACAAATCCTTTTTCTTACTAATGAAAATGTTGCAGAGGAGACAGTGATTTTTACCATTGTTACAGTAGATTTGCACAGAGAGAGAAGCCAGAATTCCGACTGGTAAGAATTTACCCTTTTGTCAGCATGCCAGGTTTCTGGGTTCCCTTTCCCTGAGCAGCCCTAGCAACCTTGCTCTCTGTATTGTTGCCCTGGGGGCCAAGCTGCAAAACAAAGAAAAATTATTATTATCTTTTTATTTCATGAAACCACAGGCCAAAAAGCCTCTTAATATTGTAAGATGCTGCCCAAGTGGTTTCATGGAGTAACCAAATTAATATTTTTCATTTTGGCCAGAGCAAAATATGCCTGACAAAACACAGATATTAGCCACTTCTCTTAGCAACCAAAACCAAACTGGAAAGGTTCAAACTTACCCCCAGTTGGCCATTTTAGAACACACACAGAGAAAACAGGAGAATAGGGATGCAGGTTCTAACACAAAATATAGGAAAGGGAAAGGAGAGAAAGAGGGAGAGAAAAGCATTGACTGCAGTGGGTTGGGGAAGTCAAGGAGCTCAGTGAAGCCAGAGAAAGACCCACCCATTGCAGCAACAGTGAATCAGAAGTTCAGGTAGCCACTTGTTAGTAGCAAAGGGATCTTTTCCAGCTGCCCCATCTGATCTTAAGTTTTCCTCTGTGGGGAGGAAAAAGCTCCCCGTGTTCTATGATCCTGCACATGCCACCCATAACTGTAATTAGACAAAAGTCATTTTCCTTCTGTTAGGAAGTTACGGATTGTAGTGTATGTTACTATGCACATCTTGTGAGTGGGGAGCAGATACAGAGGTTATCTGCATACTGTAGAAGTTATCCCCCCTCAAGAGATTGCTCAGTTAGATTTTTGCTAGGGGTTGTCTGAATAAGTGTGGGTTATTTCTAAACTCCAGAGGTAGGACTGTCCAGGTTGAAGTTATTGGTTAACAATTTAGTTAGCTTGTTTGGGAGAAATAGGGATATTAGAGAGAAAAATGAATTCAGAGGTTGAGTAAATATTAAGTGAGCACAAATCGTGGAAAGTGTATTTTTGCCCTAGAGAGGTGTGGGGTATTTCAACTTTACCAGGGACTGATGGGAGAATGGTAATTGGTCCCTTAAGTAATATAAAGGGGTATGAATCTTTCCTTTTGAAGGAAGGGGATATCATTTGCCCTGATTACCCAACATTATTTGGAGGAGAGTTGCTTAGAGAAGGAGATTAGCCCAGAGTAGGCAGCTTTTGAATGCAAAAGGAGCATTTATAATTTTACTTGCCAGCTCCAGAGTTGCCCTTGGCTTTGTTCTGTTGATGATGATATCTGAGCTGGTAGCTCCTGGAGCAGAAACCCCTTCCACTCAAGGCCATTAAGGGTTGAGATTCTGTCCTGGGGACCCTTGTGGTACAGAAGACAAGCCACGCAGGGTTTTTCCCTATTTTTATGCCATTGAGGCAGTTTGCCTTCCAGTGGCCTGGCTTCCTGCACCAGTGGCAGTTACCTGGAAGCCTATTCTTAGGGCAACCTGGAGGGTTATGCACTTGAGAACAGAGGAGATACTGGGGTGAACTGTGGACCCCCTACTCATCCTTGGGATTCTGGAATAACCGGTCTTACTTTGTACTCCTAACCTTTCATCTGTGTTCTACTGGCAACCTGTTAGCCTGGGATCAACCTTCATCTCTGCCCTATGGGCCTCTTTTGCGTGCAGCCTTGGGCCAGCCTATATCCTTGACTCCATGATTTTATAGTGACTCTTGCTTGGAGCATTCCAGGAAAAAAAAAAAAAAAAAAAAAAGATTATCTTTTTCTCAGACTCCCATTTCCTACATTATTTAAGTAGACAAGAAGCCTGTTTTGCAGGGGCTGCACTTCCCTGCTCCCTCCCTTAGAATATGGCCTTGGAGGTCTTGATGCATGCTGAGAAGGACGTGGATGTAATTAAAGAAATGGAGGCTACGGGAGGAAATGAGGGGATGCATGAGGAATACTCATGTAAAGGCCTTTATATGCTCACAAAAACAGCAGCCTTTGGATTTGAAAGAGCAACATTTATTTGCCCTCTTGACATAAAGTGGTAACCTCCAGAGGACTTGGAGCTTGAGGTAAGAACTCACAGATGGCAAAGGAGGAATTTCCCCTTTTTTCAAAGGGGTGCTAGCTCACAAAAGCCAATAGGTGGGATTCTTAAAGGGCCACAGAGTGAGGCCCTATGTAGGCAGACAACCTGCTTCAAAAGCCACCAGAAAACTTGGCCCTGGAGCATAACAGGAACAAAAACCATCTGGTAAGTCATAAGGAGCTGGCAGAGCCAGAGTTCCAATTAGTGTCATTCCCAGAAATGTGCCAGCACACAGGGGAAGGGCTGAAGGTCATTCGAGCTGGTAGGGTAAGAACAAGTATAAATCTCAGGGGATATCCTCAAGGGAGCCCTCGTCTTTGCTGACATGCAAATGCAGTAAAAGTCATGAGCACATGAATAGCAGGGAGTGTGTTTAAGAAATCCCATGGAATGCAAAGTTCAAGCAAAGAGGTAGACTTGCCCCTGAGGTGGATGGTCCAGCGAGTGTACAAGGCCATTGTAGAACACACACAGAGAAAACGAGAGACTAGGCAGTGCAGGTTTTTGGAAAACAGATGATTTTACTTGAAAAGGCAGAGGAAACCCAAGACATTGCATGGTTTTAAGCTTTAGCCCTACCACTCTCATAAGCCTCCTGTCCAAGAGGGCCATTAGTGCCTCAGTTCTACTCAATGCAGACCCCAAGATCCTTTCCACCTCCAAAAGCCACCCATCCATGTGAGCTGAGAGATCAGTTGGGTGGAGAAGAGTTACTTATCACTGAGAAGAATTGTTCTGGGTGTTGGTTAGTAAGCAGGACAGTAAAAGGAGAGAAGAAAACCATGTACAGGGTTGAATGCCTCCAGCCAAAGAAGGTGAGACATAAAGGTATATTAACACTACGGAATGTATCCAAGCCATGCAGCACCAAAGTACGTTAGCGATGGAAGCTATCCAAGTCACGGGGCAGCAAAATGTGTTAGCGGTGGAAGCTATCCAAGTCATGGCACCAAAATATGTTACTGACATCAAATCCCCACAGGTCTGCAGCAACCTCAAGTCATGCCTCCTCAGAAGAAAGAATTGACTGAGCGACATAGGTAAAAGAAGAGGCCAAGTCAAGTCTTAGAGCAGGAGTGAAAGCTTATTAAAAAGCTTTAGAGCAGGAATGAAATGATGGAAAGCACACTTTGAAGAGGGTCCAGTGGGTGACTTGAAGGACAAGTGTGTGGTTTTACCTTTTGACTTGGGGATGTCTACGTTGGCATGCTTCTGGGGTCTTGCATCTCTTCTGCCCTGATTCTTCCTGTAGGGTGGGCTATCTGCATGTACAATGGCCTAATGTGCTTGGGAGGGGAGCATGCACAGTGTGTTTACTGGAGTTGAATGCATCCTCACTTGAGGCATTCTTCCCTTCAGCCAAATGCCCCTGGAAGATCACATAACGGTTATGCTCCGCCATTTTGCCTCTTAATGTGCACGCATGTGTGGGGAAAAGAAAGAGAGATCAGACTGTTACTGTGTCTATGTAGAAAGAAGTAGACATAAGAGACTCCATTTTGTTCTGTGCTAAGAAAAATTCTTCTTCCTTGAGATGCTGTTAATCTGTAACCCTATCCCCAACCCTGTGCTCACAGAGACTTGTGCTGTCTTGACTCAAGGTTAAATGGATTTAGGGCTATGCAGGATGTGCTTTGTTAAACAAATGCTTGAAGGCAGCATGCTTGTTAAAAGTCATCACCATTCCCTACTCTCAAGTACCCAGGGACACAAAACATTGAGGAAGTCCTCAGGGACCTCTGTCTAGGAAAGCCAGGTATTGTCCAAGGTTTCTCCCCATGTGATAGTCTGAAATGTGGCCTAGTGGGAAGGGAAAGACCTGACCCTCCCCCAGCCCGACACCCATAAAGGATCTGTGCTGAGGAGGATTAGTAAAAGAGGAAGGCCTCTTTGCAGTTGAGATAAGAGGAAGGCATCTGTCTCCTGCTGTCCCTGGGCAATGGAATGTGTCTCGGTGTAAAATCCGATTGTATATTCCATCTACTAAGATAGGAGAAAAACCGCAGTAGGGCTGGAGGTGAGACATGCTGGAGACAATACTGCTCTTTAAGGCATTGAGATGTTTATGTATATGCACATCAAAAGCACAGCACTGTTCTCTTTACCTTGTTTATGATGCAGAGACATTTGTTCACGTTTTCCTGCTGACCCTCTCTCCACTATTACCCTATTGTCCTGCCACGTCCCCCTCTCGGAGATGGTAGAGATAATGATCAATAAATACTGAGGGAACTCAGTGACTGGTGCCAGCGTGGGTCCTCCGAATGCTGAGTGTCGGTCCCCTGGGCCCACTTTTCTTTCTCTATACTTTGTCTCTGTGTCTCTTTCTTTTCTCAAGTCTCTCGTTCTACCTGATGAGAAACACCCACAGGTACGGAGGGGCAGGCCACCCCTTCACGCATGAGCTTAGTCACCCAACTCCTTAGATCTTATTAGGAAGTTGCTGATCACCAGTTTTAGTTTTTTTTTTTTCCTGTCTATAGGGAGACTGCCTTTCCCTGGCACTGGCTGTAACAAATTATTATTTTAGAGAGACAATTAACAACTCCCTTACCATCACCTAATGGTTGCCTGACATTCCTGGTTGCAGGGGGAGCCCTCTCCTGCCCAGCTCATGTCTGCCTGATGACCTACTGTAAAAATTCCACAGGTTGAAAATTTTCATAGTTTGTAGAATAATCATAGATTGTAGAATCATAGATTGTAGAATAAACTTTTTTTGAATGACTATCTCGTCACCTCATAGAGATACTGCTCAACATGAAGAATGAAGAAAAGAAAATACCCCCAAATCACCAATAAACAAAGGTAGATGCTAAGAGAAAAGTGTTGAGAGGATAGAATTGTAAATATAAAAAGTTTATGTACTGCAAAATTTTCAGTGAGTACAATCAAAACTTTTAAGACATTAAGAATCACAAATCATTCTTTCTACAAAAAGAAAAATGAAGCCAAAGGAAGTGGGATTCAGGAGCAACAGTGAAAAGAATGTATTATAACATGACGAGGAACAAAATGATAACGTAAAATCACACACAAAGGGGAGAAGAAAAACATAGTTTTTGAAAAGACAAAACTGGCAAACTACTTATCAGACTAAAATTTAAGACAGAGAGAATGCTTAATGAAAGAATATTAGTAATGAAAAAATGTAACTATAGATATAAATTTAAAATATGAGTTGTATAAATTTAAATATTTAAAGATATAGATTAAAGAAAGATTTTTTCAAAAAATAATATTGCAATATCCACAAGAAGAAATAGTAAATCTGGATAGGTTAAAAACCATCAAAGAAACTGTAACACTCTTGAAACATACTACCAAATAAGGCATAGGAATAAAACAATGGTATTTAATTCCTCACTTATTATTAACTATATTGTCTTTTCTTTTCCCCTTTGGTGAATGTGAGAAAAGAGATTAGGGAAATCTGTTTTTGGTTTATAAAATGAAAAAAACAAACCTAAATATTGTTTACCTTTTGAATCTTTAAATATAATCCAATTATTCGAAATTTGAAATGCCACTAAGCCAAAGCAGAAGTAAAAATATCTTTGAAATGACACTTACAATTAAATTCATAAGGGAAAATTATTAGTCCCTACCTGAAATTGTTTCAAAATTAAGCTGTATTCCAGCATATTATAAATAGATTGTCTTTTATAATTCATAAATAAATAACTATTCTCCTTGGGGAATTATTCATTTCATCAATTAATATCTAGATTTCATCTAATTTTTCTACAAAAAATAGAAAATTTGTCACTGTAAGTTATCATTTACTTGCACTTAAAAATAAAACAAAATATCACTCAAAAGCAATGACTTATGTTTTTTTAAAACTATATATATTTAATTTTACAGAGACAGGGTTTTACTATGATGCCTAGGCTGGTTTCAAATTCCTGTGTTCAGGCAATCCTCCTCCCTTGGACTCCCAATGTGCTGGGATTACAGGCATGAGCCACTGTTAGCCTAAAAATATATATTTATAATTTAAAAGCTTTTTAAACTTGAAAGAATGTTTTCTATAAAAACCATGTCCCCTAAGATTAAATGTTTAGTTGGGTTAATCTGACCTACAATTTTTAAAGCCTTGATATTCTAAGATTTCAATTATTAGGCACATTTTATGAAATGATATTCTGAACACCTGGGGAAAAAATGAACAGATCAGACATGATGTTTTGTTTTGTTCTGTTTTTATGTTTCTCACATTTCTACTTAAACATGTTTCTACCAGAGCTACAATGTTAGCTGATTTATTTTTGACAGTGGATGTGAGCATAAATCTCTTTTTGTCTAAGAGAGGGCATCTAATCCAGTTGGTCATTTGAACGAATTGACTGTATGCTTATCCCAAGTTTTTCTCTAATCCAGTGCTTTAAGGAAATGAGTACCTTCTAACTTACATTCTTCTTTCCTCTTAAAATAAGCAGCCTTTTTCAGACCACAGGTTCCAACTATCTTCTGTGGACTGTGGTTCCATTGTCACTTCAGCATTCAAAGTCTTTGCTGAGCTGTTTGATTACCTCCCACAGTAACTCTACTCATTGACCAGCAGATGGCCTGTTAATCTACTTCTCAAAGTCTTTGGCGTTCCAGTGGGAATCAGATCCACGCATGTGCAGCTCAGCAGAGAGGCCAAGATACATAAACTAATTCATAGGTTATGCTTTTCTCTAGCAACCCTCTCTGGACAATCTCTCCCACGCTTTCTGGTTTTCTAATGTCCTCCCTTTTATTCTTCTAATTAGAAAGGTGTGGCTTTACTTACTGCACTTTGCCCTGCATTTCTATGATTGCATTGGGGGCCACGTAGTAGGAGAAGAAAAACACCAGCAGAGAAGAAAAACTCCAGCCCTATCCTTTAAGGAATTGCAGTTCAACTGATCAGAGAGGAAGTTTCCCCCTCTCAGAATTTTGGCTCCTCAAGACTCATGTTGAAAGGGCTGGAGCTGCCACAACAGCATGGCTTGGAACCTGCGATAGAAGAAATTTGAAAAAAGGAGAATAGAAAATTGGAATTTCCCATGCTCCTTGAGCTAGTGCTAGAGTGCTTCTTTGGCTCTCTTCCTCTCTATGTCTCAGGGCCCCCTTCTGTGCTTCAAATTACAGTGATTTGAGGTGAGGGGATACAAGCATAAAAATAAAACAAAGGTAAACTCCTCTTAGGTTCTAAATTCTGGTCTTCTTCCCCAAACTACCTGCCACTATTCACTTTACAGAATCTCAGGTAGTTGCTTTATACATTCTGTCCAGCTTTCATAGCTGCATTCAATAGTACAGACAGGTAAAATGGGCTTATTTCAACTAGTCTAGAACATGAACCACTGGGGGAGACCAAGAAAATAAGTTGGAAAAACAACAGCCCCCACAATGGCAGCCTACTCTTAAGACCACAAATAACATTCCTTCTCTTCCTCTCCTAATATCCATTCTAGATTTCCATCACCCTCAGCTAGCACCAATTCTAGTCTCAGTTGTTTTCCTCGTAGTTTGCAGTAGTAAATGCAACTAGATGGTTCTCAATATTCCTTAAAGATCAGAGGTAGTAGGATAAAAAGCCCCATCAAGCAGTTCAAATGTGAGCTATTTCTGTCTACCAACAATTCATGTAAATTTCTTCCTAACCTCCAGTTGGCCTATACTTTCTGTATTTTTACACAACTTCTTGCTTCTTGGTTCACCTGTTAGGCTCAATTTCTAGCCTCCCCATATCCTCTAATAGTTTGGCTTTACTAGCATTAACTAACAACCAGAACAACATTGAAGTTGTTCTGCAGTTCCACCGTCAGGTCTTCCTTAGGCTGCTGCCTAGAAAAAATAAATAAATAAAAAAATTCTTAGCTGAATATGAACTTTGTATTGCCATCTCCCAAAATTACCATGGCTTATTCATCTTCCTCCCTTGCTTAACTTCAAAGTTTTTCTTTATTTTTTTTTTTTTTAATATGACACAGGGACTCGCTGTGTCACTCAGACTGGAGTGCAGTGGTGTGATCATAGCTCATTGCAGCCTCAAACTCCTGGGTTCAGGCAATCCTCTCGCCTTAGACTCCTGAGTACCTGGGATTACAGGCATATGCCACCACGCCCATCTAATTTTTTACTTTTTGTAGAGATAAGGTCTAGCTATGTTGCCCGGGCTGGTCTGGAACTCCTAGCCTCAAGGGATCCTCCTACCTCTGCCTCCCAAAGTGCTGAGATTACAGGCATGAGCCACCAGATGTGGCCCAAAGTTTTTAATGACATCGATTTCTCAATTAACTTATGGACAATAAAACAGTATGCATTTCATAAAATAAAATGCATATTAAAAGAATAAGAGAACAAATTAATTAATGATAAATGTTCCTTCTAGTTTTATTTTCTGCTGCTTCCATGACCCTAATACAAAACAGAGCAAGATCTATCTCAAATCTTCCCATACCTGCCTAACCTAATAATTCCTCAGGTGCCAAGCATTTCTGTAATGAATATAACAAAATCTTACCAATTTTTAAGCAGCTGAATATTTAATAACCTTAGATGATTTGGACTTTTATAATAGCATTATATTAAGCCATAAAGTCAGATATATGTTATTATTAGCTTAGAGATGATGACGGATATTCACTATATTTGCTGAAGAGCATTCAGTCAGAATGAAGAGCAAACAATTAATCAAGAAATAGGTTGTAGAAACTCGGCAAGCCTAAAGTAAAGTTCATGTGCAGGAATAATTAAAAAGCAGGTATCATTTCTGATTAATTTTTGAAATTTCTTTTGATTTCTGAAAAATGCATTACCTTTTTGTTTGTTTTTTCTGAGTAAGGATGACCATTTCAAAAAGAATATTTCAATTTAAAATAAGCTATGCCTATAGACTTCATAACTCAATCATTTATACATTTATTTAGCAAATATTTATTAGCCTTCTAATATGTATAAGGCCCTGTATTAGTCACTAGAAAGTTAATATAAAGCAAAGGTAAACATGATGCCTGCCCTTGTAGAATCTGAAGTCTGGTTAAAAGAGTAACAGCTCCTCCTTCCAAATTACACATGAAATTTGTATCCATCATTAGAAATGAATCAAGCTTTAAGTAACATAGAGTGAAGATACAATGGCACAAATATATAGGGCTAATTTTTCTCATATACATATATTCTGGATGTAGGCAACTGCTTTTGTTTCTCTGACAGCTCATTGAATGTGGACCTATAACTTTGCTATTGTCTTCCGCTGTCCCTTGAGAGTGCCTCTCATGATCCTAAGACGCCTACTGCACAACCCATTATAAATGAGTAATAATGTATTTGTTTCAGTGGAAGACAAAGGAAAGGAAAAAAGACAGCATCTATAGGAAAACAGCAAAAGTCTGTAGGAAGTCCACAGCATACTTCTACTTCCAATTAATTGGTCTAAACCTGGATTACATTGTCTCTTTTGACTGAAAGATAACTAAGAAGGATACGGTGAGTCAAACAAAAAAGTTTTGTAATGCTAATAAATACTACATAATTACTAAGTGTTGTTTTCCAGTGAAACTGACCCTAAATCAGTCTTTAAAAAGCAAATTTAAAAATAATTCTTAGTTCTCTCAAAAAAGAGAGGATTAAACAGTATATATATAATATATATAATATTATATAGAGAGAATTCAGCAAGTATTATTTGAAAGTGTATATATGTGTGTGTGTGTGTGTGTGTATATATATATACACACATATATATACACACACACACACACACACACACACACATACTGAAAAAATATATTGGTTGTAGCATGGTATGCTCTTACCATGAACATAGGAATAAATCAAGATACTGGGTACTCTAAGTATCTCACAGTATAGTGGAAGAGACAGGTAAACAGATAATTATAAGACAATGTGATTTGTACAATGTTCAATCTTCTAGCATAAGATGCCATTGCTAAGATTTTCATGTATCTACAAATAGTATCAGAATATTGTAAAACCTTTGGTTAAGACACCACTGGTAGTGATTCTTAAATCTGAACAAAACTAAAGAAAAAAAAAAAATCCTGCCAAATAGAAAAGGGTTCTATTGTCATCTAGTGGCCAAACTCATGTCCTTGAAATGATTTAGTTACTTTGGATATCATCTATCGGAAATAAGTTATTTTTAGGGGGGGAAGCAATTAACCACAATTTCACAAGTTTTCAGATCCTAATACATGAAGAGAATTAATGCTCTAAAAATTATGATAATATCATAGGCCTTTTCAGGGACAATTTTTTTTTCACTCTTTCATCACAGATTGAAATGCCTTCAGTTTAAAGAACTGTCCCAGATTAAAGGAAGCTAGACAGGCATGAAAACTAAGTGCAATATGTGATCTTGGATTGGATCCTGGAACAATTAATGATTTTCAAATAAGTCTGTGGATTATTTAATAGTATTGTAGCAGTAATCATTTTATGAGAGACATTAACATTTTGGGAAACTGGATGTCAGATATATAAGAATCCTATGAAAATTTTTGCAACTTTTTATAACTCTGAATATATTTTAGAATAAAAAATCTAAAATAAACTAAATAATAAAAATTTAATATAACTTATAAACCTGGGTTAATAATGTATTTTCTGTTCCCCTAAGCTGATAATATATAACTATAAAAATATTGTAATTCACTTATTCATATATTTTGTTCCAAATTGCGTATTTTAAATCTTGGGACCAATGTGAAAGATTAACATCAGTAATCAGAAATATGAAATATGTCTTCACTAAATTGCTTTTACATGCATTTAGTTGTGACACTGCTGTCTCTCTCAATCTTGGCCCAAAACTCTAGCTATTCCAGGAAGACACAATTAGTATCTGAATAGGTGCATTATTTTTCTTTCACTTCATGTACTAAGTGTAAAATAGTTTAAGGAAACTATTTTATTACATCCCATCAGAGACTTTACTTTAAAAACTCAATGAGATACATAATATTTTATATTTAGTATCTCGGTACTTTCAAAAAAGTAATACTTTATATTATCTAAGTCAATGCTTCAAATGTTTTATTTTGTTGGCAATAAATGAACACATTCATCATCTTTTATTTATCATTTATCTACTTATTTAAAAAGTATGAATTGCCTACTCCTTCTGTGGTAGGCACTGAGGCACAGAGATAATGAGATATGATTCATATGTATTATACTATAGAGTATAATTTCTAATAGCTCAGCTTCACCTATTAACATTTAGGTGAAATTAACAAATTTTTAGGTTGCGAGCACACAACTTCTTCAGTTGTCTGAACCCTGCAAAAAACATTCATAAAACTATTAGATTTAGATAATATGTTTCATATCGGTTTATTCTTTAATTCAATTCACATTTACTGAATGCTTATTTGCCAAAAACAGTGGTAAATACTGAAGATATGAAGATGAGTAAGTTCTTATACTCAAGAAGCTTATGATCTAGTTAAAAAAAAAAAGCAGTCATGCAAACAAATAGAGACAAAAGGATATCAAATGTGAAACAATACATACAGAGCTTTACACAGAAATATGTGGTCGTTACAAGGAGAGTTGGAAAATGCTTTAAAACAAGGTAATAGCTGATCTGAGTTTTGAAAGCTGAGCACGTCTTTAGGAAAACAAGCATAATAGATGACTTAAAAGCCAAAATGTTATATCCGAGTGACGTGGATTGCTGTTATAAGATACGTAGAATCTAAAAATTGTGTTTATGTGTGTCTAAAATATGCCTCTGTGTTGAACTGGGTGTCAGGTTATCCATCGTATTTTAAAACAAACCAGAAGATGCTGGTTTTCCTATTCGTGGTTTGTGTTATCTCTTGCCTCTGTCCTTATCTCTTCTTATTAGAACACCAGTCATATTGAATTAAGGTTGACCCTAATGAGCCTGTTTTAACATCCTTACCTCTTTAAAGCCCTATCTCTAAATACAGTTACATTCTAAGGTAATGTGGGTTAGGGTTTTAATATATGAATTTTTTTGTGGCAGAGGACAATTCAGCCCATAATCCACATCTTAGGAAGTGGGTTGAGCAACAAATGTCCAAATGTTAAACCTAACAATTTGCCTTACTTATAAAAAGCTCTCCCAGTGGTTCTATTTTCAATCACATTGTAGATCAAAATTTAGGAAGATTATAATGCAAAGATTCACCTACTGTGATTGAGAATTGAACCCAATGTCATTTGATGTCTTTTCTACTCATATTATTTGATGATTTTATGTCACTCTGATTAGTACAACCTTACAGATTCAACATAGACAAGGAAACTAGATTTTTGGTCATGTGCCAACTTTAGTTGGCAAGTGCTTTCTGAAGCACTGTAACGAGGAGAGTTGTGAGACCATGTCCAGGCTTTAGGAGGAAAAGGGTCCTAATGTATTATTTATGTTTGCCATAGAATAGGGAGTAGAACAGCTCCACATGTGCTACGCATGTGTCTTTCTTGTAATAGTCATCTAAACAGAGACTAAACTAACAGTTGCTAAAGAAAGTGTAGTTTCAAACCATATAATCCTTTGGAGGACTCTATTTGGCTTCAGGTATTTTATTTCATCATCCTAGCTAGAATAATGCCCACATTAAAAATGTGACCACTTATTCTCAGGTTCTTCCCCTACTTTACTTTGTGAAATCTCACTTTAGCAACAATTTCTGTGTTTTTCCCACTCTTCTCCAGACCCAAATCTGTCCCGTTGGGTCTTTGAATTCTTCCTGTCCTTATTGTCATGGCTTTTCTCATAATGTTCACTACACCTCTTTCTTTGGATCAACTCACTCTGCCTTCTTACATCTTCTCTCTCATTCTCCCTCTCTGATTTTTTTTAATACATGTGTTTAGCTTTATATAAATATCCATCATCTACCTACCAGTTTTGTTATTAGATCCTCAATGGAATCAGTTTGTAAATTCATTCCTTTAAGAAAATAAATTATTATATTCTCTCTTCATGGATTCTTGAACTAGAAAATGTTTTAACCTTACACTCCCATATGTAAGCTCTCTACCATCAATGATAGTGTAAAACCTCAGTATTATTCTTTATAAAACTAAAAATGCTTAAGCTATTATTTTTGTAATACACCACTAAAACTCACTTTATCCCATGTCTGTTCACTATTTGATTAACAATAATTTAGAGGTGTAGATGAATATCAAATATCATTTTTCAGAGTGTCTATTTTTTTATTGGAATAATCACCCAGATTTTAAAGAGAGTGATTTGGGACATTACAAAAATTAGAAATGATGTTTAAGTATTTGTGTTTTTAAAATTACTTCATGGTTTATCAAACTATATCAAAGTTCTACTTTTGGGCAAATATTGTGTTGGAAAATAGCAGAAGCATTTATAAAATTGCGAAGTAAATAGTTGCTGCTGATACATAAATCCCAAAGTTGAACAATGGATGTGAAAGAGGAATAATATTTTTTCAAGATACTCTGATTTAATGTGTTATTGTGCCCCTAAGGAATATATATACATAAAATAAGAGGAAATTTGACTGAAGAAAATATTTTTATTTCAATTCATGAAAAAAGATATCTTTTTAAAAAATTAATGTGCTACATTTTATATTTTGTGGAAGATATTCGGTGTGAAATGTGAAAAAGGAAAATTGAAGTGACAGTTTGGGTATCATTTACATCACAGGTATAATTAATTAATATAATTAGAAAAGAATACTTCTTAAATTATCCTCAAATCTTACGGTGACTATACTTCCTGCACTTTTTAGAAAAATATATTTTTCAAATATTTTGATGTTGATTTATAAAAATCATTTAAATTCCATAAACTGTAGTATTTTAAAAGCTATAATCTAATTCATTTTCTGCCTTTTGTAGAGAGAAACATCACAGAACATTTTTTATTGGACCAAATATCTAAGGTTTTGGTTTAGAAAAAATGCTTACTGTACATAAAATTTATGTTCACATACAAAAGCAACCATTGACCACCACTATTAGGACTTTAGTTTGTTAGATTTCACTCCAAGGATTGTAATAGAATGGTGCTGATCATGTATTTTAACCGAAGACCCCTTGCGAGTGTGTATATTTACAAGAGAGTTGGTTAGGGTTAAGGATGCGGTAGTAGTGAAGGAATAAAGCAAATCAAACAATTTCACTTCAAGACCAAATTCCTCATTCAGAATGCTAATCAACTAATCTAGTCAACGTAGGCAAACGAATTACAGAATTTTGAAATATTTAATCAGATTAGTATAGTTATTTATAATTGACTGTTGCATAAATACTTTAAACTCAATATATCCTAAAATAATTTAGTATTTTCTCTCCAAAACCCATTTCACCTTCTGCGCTTTTGGTCTCTATAAATAATTTAATGGCCAGAACAAGACACACATAAGAGTGAAAAAGGCCAATGCACATAAACATATATACTGGGGCAGGGCATATGAATTTGGACTGTCCTAGGTAAACCAATGGTTGGTCCCACTATTTGTGAATAATATAATCATGTATTCATTTGGCCAAATCAAAATCAGATGTCCTATTTGACTCACCATTTTCTCTCAAATCATATCAGTTAGAAAGATTTGTTGATTTTACTTTATTTTTCCTTGTTCATTACCCCTAGATGAAACTCTCACATCATTCCTCACCTTAGCCGGACTTTGTGCCTCTAACCCATCCAATAACCACCACCAAAGTGATTGCTTTGCAAAATGCAAAATAATGTCTCTGTCCTAGTTAAACAAAACATAAATATATAACTGCCTCTTGACAACTCCAGGATAAAGTTTCCAGGTAAAGCTCTGAGAGCTTCATGTAAGACCCTTTATGATCCCATTACCTGTGAAATACTTCATATTCATGGTATACACACATGACCTAATGTACTGTTTACCACTTATGTTCCCCTACAGTTTCCTCTGATGTTGATGCTCTCTTGTGTCCACTTGACTCTCAGGTTCCAACTTTATTTGAACAAAATATTTCCTAACACCACACACACACACACACACACACTTTTCTGAGCATAAAATAATGGATTCTTCTTTTTTTTATTATACTTTACATTTTAGGGTACATGTGCACAACGTGCAGGTTTGTTACATACATATACATGTGCCATGTTGGTGTGCTGCACCCATTAACTCATCATTTAACATTAGGTATATCTCCTAATGCCATCCCTCCCCACTCCCCGCACCCCACAACAGGCCCTGGTGTGTGATGTTCCTCTTCCGGTATCCATGTGTTCTCACTGTTCAATTCCCACCTATGAGTGGGAACATGCAGTGTTCAGTTTTTTGTCCTTGTGATAGTTTGCTGAGAATGAGGGTTTCCAGCTTCATCCATGTCCCTACAAAGGACATGAACTCATCATTTTTCATGGCTGCATAGTATTCCATGGTGTATATGTGCCACATTTTCTTAATCTAGTCGATCATTTTTGGACATTTGGGTTGGTTCCAAGTCTTTCCTATTGTGAATAGTGCCACAATAAACATACGTGTGCATGTGTCTTTATAGAAGCATGATTTATAATCCTTTGGGTATATACCCAGTAATGGGATGGCTGGGTCAAATGGTATTTCTAGTTCTAGATCCCTGAGGAATCGCCACACTGTCTTCCACAATGGTTGTACTAGTTTACAGTCCCACCAACAGTCTAAAAGTGTTCCTATTTCTCCACATCCTCTCCAGTACCTGTTGTTTCCTGACTTTTTAATGATGGCCATTCTAACTGGTGTGAGATGGTATCTTATTGTGGTTTTGATTTGCATTTCTCTGATGGCCAGTGGTGATGAGCATTTTTCCATGTGTCTTTTGGATGCATAAATGTCTTCTTTTGAGAAGTGTCTGTTCATATCCTTTGCCCACTTGTTGATAGGGTTTTTTTTTCTTGTAAATTTGTTGGAGTTCATTGTAGATTCTGGATATTAGCCCTTTGTCAGATGAGTAGATTGCAAAAATTTTCTCCCATTCAGTAGGTTGCCTCTTCACTCTGATGGTAGTTTCTTTTGCTGTACAGAAGCTCTTTAGTTTAATTAGATCTCATTTGTCAATTTTGGGTTTTGTTGCTATTGCTTTTGGTGTTTTAGACATGAAGTCCTTGCCCATGCTTATGTCCTGAATGGTATTGCCTAGGTTTTCTTCTAGGGTTTTTATGGTTTTAGGTCTAACATTTAAGTCTTTAATCCATCTTGAATTAATTTTTGTATAAGGTATAAGGAAGGGATCCAGTTTCAGCTTTCTACATAAGGCTAGAAAGTTTTCCCAGCACCATTTATTAAATAGGGAATCCTTTCCCCATTTCTTGTTTTTGTCAGGTTTGTCAAAGATCAGATCATTGTAGATATGTGGCATTATTTCTGAGGGCTCTGTTCTGTTCCATTGGTTTATATCTCTGTTTTGGTACCAGTACCATGCTCTTTTGGTTACTAGAGCCTTGTAGTATTGTTTGAAGTCAGGTAGCGTGATGCCTCCAGCTTTGTTCTTTTCGCTTAGGATTGACTTGGCAATGTGGGCTCTTTTTTTGGTTCCATATGAACTTTAAAGTAGTTTTTTTCCAATTCTGTGAAGAAAGTCATTGGTAGCTTGATGGGGATGGCATTGAATCTATAAATTACCTTGGGCAATATGGCCATTTTCACAATATTGATTCTTCCTACCCATGAGCAAGGAATGTTCCTCCATTTGTTTGTATCCTCTTTTATTTCATTGAGCAGTGGTTTGTAGTTCTCCTTGAAGAGGTCCTTCACATCCCTTGTAAGTTGGATTCCTAGGTATTTTATTCTCTTTGAAGCAATTGTGACTGGGAGTTCACTCACGATTTGGCTCTCTGTTATTGGTGTATAAGAATGCTTGTGATTTTTGCACATTGATTTTGTATGCTGAGACTTTGCTGAAGTTGCTTATCGGCTTAAGGAGATTTTGGGCTGAGATGATGGGGTTTTCTAGATATACAACCATGTCATCTGCAAACAGGGACAATTTGACTTCCTCTTTTCCTGATTGAATACCCTTTATTTCTTTCTCCTGCCTGATTGCCCTGGCCAGAACTTCCAATACTATGTTGAATAGGAGTGGTGAGAGAGGGCATATTACTACCTAAGGTTAGACTATCTTTAGTTTTTACACTTTACACTTTAGTTTTTACCTCTCTAAGACCAACTTCTGTATTTTGTGGAACTTTAACCAACTCTAGTGAGGGATGCTAATTACAGAATAACATTTCCTGATCACTGTGGATTTGTCAAAGGGTAGACATTTAGTCCAAGCCATGTCAAGCAGTCCATCTTCATAATTTTGTCGACTTCACTGAATAAAGATATTCAGGCCCTATTTGATGATTAAGCTATGCTACATAAGGTATGGGGCCTACCAGAAGTTACATTCCCAAAATGAAGGAATTTGAAAACTGCATTCAACAACACAGAAAGCCATGATGTGAGATACAGAAAAAGTTCTGGGAGTATTCATACTCCTAGTTCCATTTGTCCCTGAGGCCCATAATACCCATGGATACATGAACTTTTAAATAAAAGCCACTTTCCTTCTATTTGCTCAATGTATTTGTTCATTTATTTGTCTCACTTGGTTTTTCTCAATTGCAAAAACGTCAATAAACAAGAATCACCTGTCCTGATTCTCCCAGGATGAAAAAAGCTTTCTCTGATCTGTGATTCTTTACAATAGTGTACTTGTATCATACAAGCTTTACTTTAGACAAAGTCATCCACATATGCTAATCCAGAAACTAAAAATGTTCTCATTTAAAATAATACAAACATAGAAATAACAAAATAATGTCTTTCACAGAAACTTGGATGAAACTAGAGGCTATTATGCCAAGTGAAGTAACTCAGAAATGGAAAATCAAATACTGTATGTTCCCACTTATAAGTGGGAGCTAAGCCATGAGTACACAAAGGCAGACAGAGTGGTGTAATGGACATTGGAGACTCAAAAGGGGGAAGGGAGGAAGGGAGAAGAGGGATAAAAAGCTATGTATTTGGTACAATGTACATCCCACACGAATGACAGGTGCACTAAAATTGCAGACTTTATCGCTATAGAATTCATCCAAGTAACCAAAAACCACTTGTACCCTAAAACTATTGAAATAAAAAAATAAAAACAATAATAAATAAATAAAGTAATGCATATAATTGCACTCAATGAACACACATCTTAATGTGTAAGTATAATCTGAATTTTCCTGTGTTTTAGTTCTGGTATACCCCTCAGAGAGATTTATCCTCTTTCGCTGAGGATGATTCCTCCTCTTAAAAATATGACACCAATTTTAAAATTCAAAATAGCTTTAAAAACATAGCTACCACCTGAATTTTGGTTTCTAAAAATCATTTGCCAATAAATTAACTGGGGGCTTTTTGGAGAGGTGATTAATTGCAGGACTGGAGCAGAGAAAATATGAATATCCTGGTTCCAGAAAGTAAAAAAGTGCTCAAAGAAAGATGAGGGCTTGTCAAACAACACAGGGGCCAATCTGAAGATGTTCCTAATGGTCAAAGCTGGCACATTTGAGCATCAAAATACATAATTAAAATGCTGTATTTTAGCCCACAGAAAAAGAGAAATATTCATAAGTCGATACTGACATAAATAAGTACTCAGCTAAGAGAGATGAAATAGCTTTTCTTGATAATACAGTCTCAAATAATAAATGAGGAAAGAGGAAAATAGAAATCATCATTAAACAAATACCACAGTAACTATTTTTGAAGACAAGATCCATTGATAGATTCAAATGGCGGCTGGTGAAAATTTGAGGAGAAATTAGATTTCATCATCTCAAAGTATCTCCTCCAAAATATCTATCAACCAAAAACTGATAGTATTGTTACAATAGAGGAAGCTCACAGAAGACACCTTAACAAAGTGTCAATAATAACAACACTATTAGTAATATACCATCATCATGAACCTTATGATACAATGCATTAAGATTGACACAGCATTATACCTATGGTATTCTGTTCAAAAAAAGCATTACCACAATTTAATCATGTGAAAACATAAGACAAACCCAAATTGAGAAATTTGAAAAAAAAAAAAAACTTATTAGCATTCTTCAAACTATCGAGATACTGAAAGATAAGGAAAGCCCGAGGAGCTGTTGTAAACTACAGGTGACTATAAAGAAAAATACACTTAAGTTAAATATTGGATTGTGGATAGGATTCTAGAGGAGAGAAGTACATTGAAGGGCAAATAAAGTTTACCATTTAGTTAATGGTATTACGTCAATGTTAATCTCCTGGCTTTGAGAACTGTACTACGGGTATGTGACACTACTAGAAGACAGGTGGGAAATAAATGAAAAAGAGCCCAGATGGGATTGTTGGTAAATTCTATCAAAAATTTAATGAAGAAGGGCCGGGCGTGGTAGTTCACACCTCTAATCCCAGCACTTTGGGAGGCCGAGGCAGGTAGATCACCTGAGATCAGGAGTTCGAGACCAGCCTGGCCAACATGGCAAAACCCCGTTTCTATTAAAAATACAAAAATTAGCTGGGAGTGGTGGTGGGCAACTGTAATCCCAGCTACTCCAGAGCCTGAGGCAGCAGAATCGCTTGAACCCAGAAGGTGAAAATAACGAGAGCAAAACTCCATTAACAAAAAAAAGAAGAAATGTTATAACAATTCTTTATGATAATTTCCAGAAGGTGGAAGCAGGGGGAATACTTCTAATTCACTCTGTGAGGTCAGCATAACCCAATACCAAAATCAGACAAAAATGTTACAAAAAGACCAATATTTCCATGAACACAGGTGCAAGAAAATCCTCAGTAAAATATTAACAAATTAAATACAAAAATGCATTAAAAGAATTATATATCATGCCCAAATAGGATATATGCCAGGCATGCAAGGCTGGTTCAACATTTGAAAACTAATTATTGTATTTCTTCACACAGAATTAAAAAAAAAAAGGCATATGGTTATATCAAAAAATGGAGAAAAAGCATTCGATAAAACCCAACACCCACTCTTAATAAAAACTCTCAGAAAACTAGCAATAGAGGGGAACTTTCTTGACTTGATTAAGAATATTACAAATAAACTATAGTTAACATTATATTAAATGGTGAGAAACTAAATGCTTTAAACCAACATCAAGAACAGGCCAAGTATAACCCCTTTCACCATTTCTATTCAACATAATATTGGAAGCCCTAACTAATGCACTAAGAAATGAAAGGAAATAAAAAATTATACAGAACTAGTAGGAATAATATTGTCTTTGTTTGACATGACATGAATGTCTATGTAGAAAATCCTCCCAAATCAACAAATAGGCTACTGGAACTAATAAAGGATTATAAGAAGTATGAATGCAAGGTTAACATATAAGTATGTCATTTACCTTCATATATACCAGCAATGGACATCTGAAATTTGATATTAAAAATACAATATTATTTACATTAGCATCCTCACTCCAACATGAAATACTTAGCTAGAAATCTAACAAAATATTTAAGAGATCTACATCAGGAAAACTACAAAAGTCTAATCAAAGAAATCAAGGAATGTCTAAAAAAATGGGGAGCTCTTTCATGTTCATTTATAGGAAGACTCAATTTTATCCCTGAAAACTGATAGGTGTCAGTTTTCAGAAATTTGTCTATAGATTTAATACAATCTCAAACAAAATCCAAAAGATATTTTGTCAATATCAACAAATTCTTTCTAAAGTTTATATTGAAAAGCAAAACCCAGAATAGCCAAAACAATATTGAAGGAGAAAACAAAGTTGAAGAAATGATACCATCCAACTTCAAAACCTACTATAAAGCTATAGTAATCAACAGTGGTGGTGTTGGCAAAAGAACAGATGAATAGATTAGTGGAACAGCACAGAGAGACCAGAAGTAGACCCACATAAAAGTAGTCAATTGACCTTTGACAAAAAAAAAAAGTAAAGGCAATAAAATGGAGAAAATATTGTCTTTTCAACAAATATTGCTGGAACATCTAGACATCCAATTCAAAAAAACAATTTTAACACAGTTTTTAAACCCTTCTCAGACATTAACTCACAATGAAACAGACTTAGATGTAAAATGTGAAACTATAAAACTAAAAGATAATATAGGAGAAAGTCGATGACCCTGATTTTGTCAATAACTCTTTAATTACCACAAAGTTGTCATTCATGAAAGGAATAATTAGTAATCTGTACTTCATCAAAATTAAAAATGTATGTTCTGCAAAACAATGATATTTCACCAAGATAATGAAAAGACAGTCCACAGATTAAAGAAAATATTTGTAAAACATGCCTTATAAAGTACTGGTAACAAAAATATACAAAGAACTTTTAAACCTCAGCAATAAGAAAGCAGATATCCCAGCCGAAAACACAGGCAATGTATCTGAACAGATATCTTACCAAAAAAGTTGTAGAGATGGCAAATAAACATGAAAAGATGCTCACCATCATATGACAGATAATTGTGAATTAAAACAATGAGGTATCACTACACACCTATTACAATGGCTAAAATCCAAAATACTGACAATATCAAATGCTAGTGTTGTTTCAACAACAAAATGCAACAGGAATTCTCATTTATTCCTTATGGAAATGCAAAATGATGCAGCTACTTTGGAAGAATGACAGTTTCTTACCAAACTAAACATACTCTTACTATATGATTCAGCTATTGCACCCTTTGGTGGTTGCCCAAAGGAGCTGAAAATTTATGTCCACATAAAAACCTGTACGTATGTTTATAGTACCCTTATTCATAATTGTCAAAACTTGAAAACAACGGAGGTGTCTGTATTAGTTCATTCTTACACAGCTATGAAGAAATACCCGACACTGGGTAATTTATAAAGAAAAGAGATTTAATTGACTCTCAGTTCTGCATTGCTGGAGAGGCCTCAGGAAACTTACTGTATTAGTCCGTTTTCATGCTGACATACCCAAGACTGGGCAATTTACAAAAGACAGAGGTTTATTGGACTTTCAGTTCCACATTGCTGGGGAGGCCTCACCATCATGGTGGAAGGCAAGGAGGAACAAGTCACATCTTATGTGGATGGTGGCAGGCAAAAAGAGCTTGTGCAGGGGAACTCCTCTTTTTAAAACCATCAGATTTCATGAGACTTATTCACAATCATTAGAGCACAGGAAAGACCTGCCTCCAAGATTAAATTACCTCTCACCGGGTCCCTCCTACAACACGTGGGAATTCAAGATGAGATTTGGGTGAGGACACAGCCAAACCATATCACTTACAATCATGTGGAAAGGTAAACGAGAAGCAGGCACCTTCTTCTTCACAGGGTGACAGGATGGAGTGAGAGCAAGCAGGGGAAATGCCAGACACTTATAAAACCATCAGATCTTGAGTGAGACTAACTCACTATCATAACAAAGCATGGGGGAAACCACTCCCATGACCTCCACCTGGCCCCCTCCTTGACACATGGGGATTTGGAGATTAAAATTCAAGATGAGATTTTGGGTGGGGATACAGCCAAACCGTATCAGTATTCTTCAGTAAGGGAATGGATAAATAAACTGTGATACATCCAGACTATGGAATGTTATTCAGTGGTAAAAAGAAATGATCTATCAAGCCATGACAAGACATGAAGGAAATTTAAATGCATATTACTAAGTGAAAGAAGTCTGTCTGAAAGGCTACATACTGTATGATTCCAACTATATGATATTCTAGAGAAGCCAAAACTATGGAGACAGTAAAAAAAGCCATAGTTGCCAGGAGTTCAGAGGCAGAGAGAGGAATAAATAAGCAGAACACAGGATTCTTAGGATGAAAAAAACTCTGTATGATAACGTAATGGTGAATTCATGTAATTACCCATTTGTTCAAACTCAGAATGTACACCAAGAGTGAACCTTAATGTAAACTACGAACTCCGAATGACAAAGATGTGTCAATGTGGGTTCATCATTGTAACGAATGTACCACCCTAGTAGGGAATATTGATAATCAGAGAGGCTATGCATGTGTGTGGGCAGGGGTTATTATAAATGGAAAATGTATTCTACTCCTCTGAATTTTGCCTATGTGTGTTCTTTCCAAATTCTTAGATCCTCTTCGATAAACTAATCTGAATCAAACACTTGCCTCCTTGATTCCAACAAAACTGTTCTTAATGTCAATGAGTTACACACTGAACGATCTTATGACTTTCTTTTTTTTAACTGAAGGACCATAGGGAATAATCTTAATGTAGCTTCAAAGATGAATTAATTATGAACTAATAAACAGCTTATCAATTTAATTTTTCAGGTGCTTATGTATTTCTTTTAGTAATTTTTAATAATAAAAAAGGCAGGTAAATGAAAAGATGAATATTAAAAGATAGGCTAAATAATTTTCTCTGTGTATGTGTGTGTTTTTTTTGTTTTTTTTTTTTTTTTTGAGACGGAGTCTCGCTCTGTCACCCAGGCTGGAGTGCAGTGGCGCGATCTCGGCTCACTGCAAGCTCCGCCTCCTGGGTTCACGCCATTCTCCTGCCTCAGCCTCTCCAAGTAGCTGGGACTACAGGCGCCCGCCACCACGCCCGGCTAATTTTTTGTATTTTTAGTAGAGACGGGGTTTCACCGTGGTCTCGATCTCCTGACCTCGTGATCTGCCCGCCTCGGCCTCCCAAAGTGCTAGGATTACAAGCGTGAGCCACCAAGCCCGGCCTTTTTTTTTTTTTTTTTTTTTTTTGAGACAAGAGCCCCACTCTGTCACCCAGGCTGGAGTGCAATAGCGTGATCTCAGCTCACTGCAACTTCTGCCTCCCAGGTTCAAGTGATTCTCCTACCTCAGCCTTCTGAGTAGCTTGGAATCCAGGGGTGCACCACCATGCCCGACTAATCTGGGCATTTTTAGCACAGATAGTTTCACCATGTTGGCCAGGCTGGTGTCAAACTCCTGACCTCAAGCAATCTGCCCACCTCAGCCTCCCAAAGTGCTCGGATTACAGGAGTGTGCCACTGCTCAGGGCTCTCGGTGTATTGTTAAAAAATAAGTTGACCAAATCAAAGACAAAAAAAAGTTTCTACGTAACATCATAACAATGTTCATAGAATAATATCTATTAATTATATGTATTAAAACTTTAACATTAAAATAAACATTTTTGCTGGCCTACAGTTCAGATTCATTCAGAACTAGAACTATTAGCTATAAGTTAAAGTCATTTTGTTTATTTCAGCTCCTTCAAATAAAATGTTATTTTATGCAGAAAAAAATGAAATTACTTATAGTATGATTGAACTCTCACAGGTTTTATTTATTTACTTATTTTACAATTGCTAGATTCCTAAACTAACCCTAGGTGTTGCAGATGGGAGAAAAAGAAGCACGATGGGGAAATACAAAAGACAAAATAATACAACTTATTTTTGGATAGTGGTTTTCCTCAGTAGCAATAAACTATGTAATTATCTGTTTTGGAGAACATGGAATTAATTCTGATGTGGATGTAATATTGGATGGAAATTTTCTATTTTTGTTAACATAGAAGTCTAGATATCTTTTAAAATGTCATATATTACAAAACACTTAAAAATATATAGTGTTATATGTGGTGAATATTCTTTGTAATTCATAGATGAACACATAAAAGATAAGGGCAAAGGAAGATCCCACGGGTTTATAAACAAACCGAACTTTAAAAAACAAAGTGGAAAAGTAGTACAGATAATTAACCACCATGGGTGTATTTGCCAGTCTTCAAGTAACATAACAGTTTTAGTGAGAATCTTTTAGTGGAAAACTTCCTTTTAGGGAGTTGAAACTAAAATACATACCTCCTTCTCTACCACCATTTTAAAGATGAGAAGATTGAATGCTCTACTGATAAAATCTTTAGTGAAAGGGTAATACAGAAAAAAAAAAATCTGCCCAAATCACACAGGAGTGCCATGAATACTTTTATCAGCTTAGGCTGAATATTATCTCTTAAAAGTTTACTTAGAAATTTACATAAAAAGAGGTTTTGCCATATAGCTGTTAATTGGGTGCCTGACAGAAGCAAATCCAAATATTTTCTGAAAGGATTCATTCTTCAATCCAGGGAGCAAGGAAATAAACAACAATAGCAGCCACAGAATTAGATGCCTCAATATTGAGACAATGTATTATCAGATATAGACTGTGTCTTAGTCCATTTTGTGCTGCTATAACAGAATCCCACAGACTGGACAATTTATAGTGAACAGAGATTTATTGGCTCACAGTTCTGGAAGCTGGGAAGTACAATATCAAGGTGCTGGAATCTGGCTAGGGCCTTCTTACTGTGTCATCACGTGATGAGATGCATCACATGGTGAAAAGGCAAAGAGAGAGAGCAAGATGGGGCTAAATATGCCATTTTATAATGACACCGATCCCACTCATGAGGGTGGAGCACTCATGAACAAATTATTCTTTTAAAGATGCCATCTCTTAATATTGTTACAATAGCAATTAAATTTTAACATAAATTTGGGAAGAGCCAAACATTCACACCATAGTAAACTGAAAAATGAAATAAGTAAAGTGATTAAAGAATTAACAGTTGGAATGAAACACATGGGAAATAAATGTGATACTACAATAAATAAAAGATGAGGAAGAAAAAACAGAGATAAATTTAAAAATTGAAAACAGAAGTTAGGACAAAACAGAAGAGAGCTATTAAACCAAAAGAGAAAACTAAATAATTACTGGAATTTAGCATAGAGAGAGAAAAATTAAATATAGAACTGGGCATGGTGGCTCACACCTGTAATCCCGGCACTTTGGGAGGCCAAGGCGGGCGGATCACGAGGTAAGGAGATCCAGACCATCCTGGCTAACACGGTGAAACCCCGTCTCTACTAAAAATACAAAAAATTAGCCGGGCGTGGTGGCGGGCGCCTGTAGTCCCAGCTACTCGGAGAGGCTGAGGCAGAAGAATGGCATGAACCCAGGAGGCGGAGCTTGGAGCAAGCGGAGATCGCGCCACTGCACTCCAGCCTGGGTGACAGAGTGAGACTCCATCTCAAAAAAAAAAAAAAAAAAAAAAAAAGAATTGCCTAAAAACACGAAGTATAGAACGAGAAGATCCAAAAATTAATTAATAGTATTATGGGAAAGGAATCAGAATGTTAAGAAGATTATATTTGAGGAGGAATGTCTGAGAATTTTCCAGAATCAACGAAAGACATAAAGCCTCAGATTCAGGAAACCCCACTCAAGATAAAGAAAAGCAATTCACACATAAAAACAACATACTGAAAGAGCAGAATATCCAAGAATAAAAAGTTAAAAGCAGGCATGAAGAAAATATATTATACAATGCAAAAATGTAAATGCAATGTCAATAAAAATATAGATACAAAATTATTTCTCAAGGTGATAAGAGAAAATATCACCATATCATATCACAGAATTGATGTAGAGCTGAGATTTTTCTTCAGAATAATGAAGAAATAAAATAATTGTATGACAAATGAAACCTGAAAGGATTGAACCATGACAGACCTTTAAAGAAGGAACTTCTAAAGGATAAACTTTGAGAATAAAATATTTAACACAGAAGGAAGAAGTGAGGAGTGAAAATGAAAGTGACAGAGGAGAATGATAAACACATATAAATATCTATATTGATAAACACATACAAAATGCAATTCTGATCAAAGTCTCAGTGTAGACTTTTAGGAAACTTAATAGAATGACTCCAGAATTTCTTGAAAGCATAAAATGTCGGGCATATTTGGAACACTTATAAACTACAGTAGTTAAGACAGTGATATATTGAAAGATATAGACTAAAGAAATAAAATACAGCACCCACAAACCAACCTATGCATATATGCAACTTGGAATAAGCCAGAATTGACAGATCAAATCATTGATAAGTCAGAAAAAAATAATTAACTAAAATAGATAAAATTGTATTTGTACCTCATACAAATACAGGAATATCCTTCCATAGCAATACTATTTGCAGTAGTAAGAACCTAGAGTAAACCCAAATAGGAATAGATAACGATGTAGAGGAGAAGAATAAATTTACACACACACACACACTCACAACTATTATAAAGCAGTCAAAGCAAATGGACCGAAACCACATGAGTATGTGATTCCTGTGAAAGGCACATTATATGAATAAATGTTAACATTAACAGAAGTTTAAAAAAAGTCCAAAAGAATACATGAAGTATAATTTTTATATAAATTAATATAATTATAATTTAAAAATATACTCCACAGTAATACAAATATGTGCAATAAAACTATGGTATAAAGAAAGAAAGGAGTTAATAGACTTAAGATTCAGGATGGTGATTACTTCAGATGAAGTAGAAAAAATCTGCATCTAATTATAGGGCACTTTCACCATGCTTTTGCCCTGTCTCATTAGTGGATGTAGCATGTTTTATTTGACTAGTTTCTTTTGAATCCCTTTGCCAATTTGTTACTTAATATTCTGCTGGTTAGGCAAAATGAAAATCATTTTATTTACCAGGAGTGTTAAGTTCACTTGTACTTACAGATATAGTTGATAAAATTGTCCTCTCTTCTGTGTTAATCATTACATATAATCTTTCATTATGTAGTTTATTTATTTACTTAATCTTTATTTTTATATTTAGGAAGGTTTTTATTTTTATTCAAAAATTTACTTTCATATACATAATTATATGAAGCCAAAGGCTTTCTCTTTTTATTTCTCTATCTATTGATACCCTATTATGAACAATAAGGAAATTAGCTATTCACCAATTCTTTCCCCTCTCCTTCCTTTCCCATGCCGTATTATTTTGTTAAAAATTTCCTGTTAATTAAAATAATAAGGAATTAAAATATTTATTCAACTTTGCATATGATCCCCCCACATTTTCTTCTTATTTTTGATGGTTATATTCTTTTTACCTTATTAGAGTATATAGCCATGTCATACTTTCCTTTTTAACCATTATTATAACCACTCCTCTCTTTTTTGTAATCATTATTTAGTATTGGTTCTGAAAGAAAATGTATTTTTATGTTTATCACCAGTATTTATGTTGATGTCTATTCTGGCATTTGGCTATCTAATCTTATTATTTAATAGATTTTTTCAGAAAGTGCTTATAAAAATATTTCCCAAAGAAATGACTGTGGGAATACGCTTGCCTGAGTCCTTGTATATTTATCACAGTTTATACATGTTTATATCTGAAAAGTAAGTTGGCTGAATATAAAATTGTTGGCTTACATTTTTCTCTCCTAGAGTGCTGAATGTGCTATTCCATTGTCTTCTGACATAAGATTATTGTTATCGAAAAGTCTAATAATAATCTGATTTCCCTCACTTACAAGAGACTTTTCTTAAAGGCCTCCAAAATATTTTTCTTTTCTTATAATCTAGTAGTTTTATCAGAATGTCTGCGTTTATTATTCCATTTAAATTATCCTAAATATGTAGTATGCAGTTTCAATATTTCATTCAAGGCCTATTTTTATAAAAAAAATTAGTTTACATTTAAAACTTGAACATTTTTAGGAATTTATTTTAATGTACCTTTATTTTAAATATATTTCTTAAACTGAAATTTAAAATTTTAATAATTTTTCTATGATACTGATTTTTACTTACTTTGAGTACTCCAAACAGAGCTAATTTTTCCATTTCTAATTGTAAATGAGTTTAAATAAATCCAGGAAGTAATATTACATGTGAGATGAATAAAATATTAAGGCATTGTGCCTACCTAATAAACTTCTCTTTCAGCCATCTACAGAAACTTTTGCAAAACTCCCTAATCAGTTGCTCACCTTCCCATCTAGTGGCTTCTTTTGTATTATCATTCCACGTTATTTCATTTCTAATGACTTTGGTTCTGTTGACTATTTGTTTCTCAAGGCTCTGTTTTTATTTAGATTATCCGAGTGTTCTCTCCTGATTCATCTTCTCTATTTCTCAATTGTTCTTTTTACTCTTTCTCTAGCTCTTAAGTGACTGACTCCCTAGAGTTCAGTCTCATTCACTTTTCTTTTTTGTTGCATATATCACATTGGGATAGTATCTTATTTGCTCCTAACTTTTTAGCTATGTTCTGTCTGTTGGAGATTTTCTATTTCATGCTCCAATATGTATTCTCAACTGCTTATTAAAGTATTGTTATTCTAATAACACCCCCAACATAATATATTCTTTTTTTTTTTTTTTTTTTTTTTTTTTATTATACTTTAGGGTTTTAGGGTACATGTGCACAATGTGCAGGTTTGTTACATATGTATCCATGTGCCATGTTGATTTCCTGCACCCATTAATTCGTCATTTAGCATTAGGTGTATCTCCTAATGCTGTCCCTCCCCCCTCCCCCCACCCCACAACAGTCCCCGGAGCGTGATGTTCCCCTTCCTGTGTCCATGAGTTCTCATTGTTCAATTCCCACCTATGAGTGAGAACATGCGGTGTTTGGTTTTTTGTCCTTGCGATAGTTTACTGAGAATGATGTTTTCCAGTTTCATCCATGTCCCTACAAAGGACACGAACTCATCATTTTTTATGGCTGCATAGTATTCCATGGTGTATATGTGCCACATTTTCTTAATCCAGTCTATCGTTGTTGGACATTTGGGTTGGTTCCAACTCTTTGCTATTGTGAATAGTGCCGCAATAAACATACGTGTGCATGTGTCTTTATAGCAGCATGATTTATAGTCCTTTGGGTATATACCCAGTAATGGGATGGCTGGGTCAAATGGTATTTCTAGTTCTAGATCCCTGAGAGCCCTCAGAAATGATGCCGCATAGCTACAACTATCTGATCTTTGACAAACCTGACAAAAACAAGAAATGGGGAAAGGATTCCCTATTCAATAAATGGTGCTGGGAAAACTGGCTAGCCATATGTAGAAAGCTGCAACTGGATCCCTTCCTTACACCTTATACAAAAATTAATTCAAGATGGATTAAAGACTTATATGTTAGACCTAAAACCATTAAAATCCTACAAGAAAACCTAGGCAATACCATTCAGGACATAGGCGTGGGCAAGGACTTCATGTCTAAAACACCAAAAGCAATGGCAACAAAAGCCAAAATCGACAAATGGGATCTCATTAAACTAAAGAGCTTCTGCACAGCAAAAGAAACTATCATCAGAGTGAACAGGCAACCCACACAATGGGAGAAAATTTTTGCAACCTACTCATCTGACAAAGGGCTAATATCCAGAATCTACAATGAACTCAAATTTACAAGAAAAAAACAAACAACCCCATCAAAAAGTGGGCAGAGGACATGAACAGACACTTCTCAAAAGAAGACATTTATGCAGCAAAAAAACACATGAAGAAATGCTCCTCATCACTGGCCATCAGAGAAATGCAAATCAAAACCACAGTGAGATACCATCTCACACCAGTTAGAATGGCCATCATTAAAAAATCAGGAAACAACAGGTGCTGGAGAGGATGTGGAGAAATAGGAACACTTTTACACTGTTGGTGGGACTGTAAACTAGTTCAACCATTGTGGAAGTCAGTGTGGCGATTCCTCAGGGATCTAGAACTAGAACATAATATATTCTTAATACACTTGATTACATTCCTCAAATTACAAATCTTTTTAAATTTTATTTGCATCAAAGATAATTTTGCATTTCTCTAAAAAATAATATTTGACTCCACTTTCTCCCTTTAATTCATATCCAATTAGTCATTGATTACTTTAAAAATACTTTCTGAATATATTTATTAAAATCTGCACTACCACTACCTTTAATTGAGACTTTCCAAATTGCCTACTTCCTAACTGGTCTCCCTGCTTCACATGTGTACCCTTTCAAATGACATATCCTCCACAAAATCATAATATAAAAGGTGTAACTCAGCATAGCATTCTCCAGCTTTCAAACACCTGGTGGCTACCCATTGCATATAACAAGTATTATCAACTTATTTTAAAATATTTTTAACAATGCCTCTATATAATTTGCTCTGCAATGATGTCTCCAGATAAAGAAAGAGTTACTCCGGCCTAAGAAGGGATGAGCTTGTTAGAGGGAGGAGGGCTCAGAGTTGTGCCCACTGAATCTTCCTATGCCCTACCTCCTGGGGAACCACTGAAAAATATTAAGAATTCAAGATAGAGGGTCTGAAAACTCTCGGCTAAAAGCCTCAGACTTTTTAGTATGTTATTGAAGACCCTGTTCAAACTAATTCTCCTTATCTACTCTGGTTTTAACATCCCCACATCACTGATCCTAAACGTTTGAAATCCCAGTCTACTCACATTTTACCAAATACATTGTGTATTTTCCTGAATATTTTATTGTGCTTATTCTTCTGCTTTTCTCCCTTTCTATGATTAATAACTTATATTCATCTTTTAAAGACCAGTTTAAATATCCCCTCTTCTTTGAAGTCTTCCCAAAAAACAACTTAAATTTTCCTTCTATGTACTATTCTCTGAGAGTACTTTGCACAAACATTACCCACATCACTGATCATCTTGTATTCTCATGTGTACATCTGTTTAGCAGAATATGAAATCAAGTATAGAATCTATGTCAGATTGGGCCAGGCACGGTTGCTCACGCCTGAAATCTCAGCACTTTGGGAGGCCGAGACGGGCGGATCGCGAGGTCAGGAGATTGAGACCATCCTGACTAACACCGTGAAACCCCGTCTCCACTAAAAATACAAAAAAAAAAAAAAAAAAAAAAAAAAAAAAGCCGGGCGTGGTGGCGGGCGCCTGTAGTCCCAGCTACTCAGGAGGCTGAGGCAGGCGAATGGCGTGAACCCGGGAGGCAGAGCTTGCAGTGAGCGGAGATCGCGCCACTGCACTCCAGCCTGGGCGACATGGCGAGACTCTGTCTCAAAAAAAAAAAAAAAGTCTATGTCAGGCTGAATATTTACCTAGATATTTGCAATGTGTCACACAGCCTGCAAAATTTAGCTGTTTAATATAAGAACGGACAATGAGGTATAGAATAAAATAAAAATTAAGTATTCATGATCTATTTACATTTTGTTGCTTTTTCACTCTATTTTACACACTCTCCTATCCTGCCACAGTGGTCATCTTGTCACGTCTGGAGGTTTCTTTCGTGTTCATTTTGTGGCATATTGTGTTTTCTAATGATGGCTACAATGTCTTTCACCTCATATATTATTCTAGAACCAACAAACTACAGCCTACAGACTAAATCCAATAGATTTGAATTGCCTGTTTGCTTTTTTTTTTTTTACTACCCACAACCAAGATTTTTGTTTTCTATTGAAAAATAATATGTGAAAGGGATTGTATGTGGCCTGCAAAGTCTAAAATACGTACTCTTTGATCTTTTGCAGAGAGTTTGCTAGCTTCTGTTCTACAAACTTGAGACTCCCTTCAAGGGTGGAGTCTAATTCCTTGCCCTTGAATCTGGTAACTTTATTACTTCCTTGTAACCATAGAATGTGACTGATGTGACACTGCCTAATCCCCAAGGCTAAGTAAGAAAAGGCTATGAGATGCTCCCCTGGCTCACTGAAGCACCGCCCTGAGGCTGCCACATTAGGAGGAAAATAAAATATGAGAAAATAGCTACCACAAGGTAGTGCTTTTTTTGGATTGTGTATTTAACAATGCAGTATAGGCATTAATTATCCATCTGTGCCTTGTCAATTAAAATATTACCTATTTGTTGTTTTAAACATTCCTGTTAAAATTTGATAGCTATAATGTTGAGTGAAGAAAGCCACATGGAAAACAAAAAAAATGCTATATGATTCCATTTCTATAAAGTTCAAGAACAGGCAAAAATAATTTCTGTTGTAGGTCAGGTTAGTGATTACCCTGGGAAAAGGTGGTAATTCAAAGGATGAGTTACAAGCCTATAAGAGGAACATCTGAGTGGCTAGTAATGTTCCATTTCTTGATCTGAGTAATGGTTACATGGGTGTGCACTTGTGGAAATTCACTGAGCTGTCTACACGTGACCTGTAAACTGTGTGATGTTATATTTCAATTTTGAAAGTGTCTATTTTTAAGCATCAATTACCTATTATTATATATTAACGTTAAATGAAATATGCTTCTGTATCAAAATGTAAAGAAATTAAAGCATACAAAAAGATTAGGAAGAAAAACGATATAAAAGATCATATAACAAACACAATCAATTTTACATAAATGAATATTTTGATATCTCAAGATGCTAACCATTATTACAAAGTCACGGAGTAATTTAGGAGTAGACTTAGGTTGTTGTATTACCCATAGTATAGATTGGTTCTGAACATACTTATAATTAATATTTATGCTTCCAGTTCTCGCAGAAACAGCCTGGGCTTTTTTTTTTTTTTTAACTTTTATTTTAAGTTCAGTGGTACACATGCAGATTTGTTACATAGGTAAAGGTGTGTTATGGGGGTTTGTTATACAGACCATCTCATCACCCAGGTATTAAACCTAGTACCCATTAGTTATTTTTCCTAATATTCTCCCTCCTCCCACTCTCAAACGTCCAATAGACCCCAGTACCTGTTGTTCCCCTCTGTGTGTCCATGTGTTCTCATCATTTAGCTCCCACTCATAAGTGAGAACATGCGGTTTTTGGTTTTCTGTTCTTGTACTGTTTGCTAAGGATAATGGCCTATTTTTTTTTTTATTCACTGCTGACACAGCAAGTTTACAACAGCTTTGACCTCAGAACATCCTTTTGATTTTACAGGAGACCTTGTAAGTACCAATAGTTAAGAGATCCTCTAACTCTGCTGAAAAGTCACCGTCTACTGGTTATTTCCCATTAAAGAGGTGTGAAAGCTGAGATATCAGCCTGTTTTCTCTCTGCAGGCATCAAGCCTTCATTAGGTATTCTTCCTGGCACATAAGCCAGGACATCATCAAACTACATCCCACTGAGTGCAAAGAACATTCTTAAGTTTCCAGAGCGAACTATCTTTTCCAATGACTCCTCTGTCCTTTTTCTCATTTCGGGGTCACTTTCAACATATTCCTTACAATACATGGAGAATAATCAGCCAGCTTCTCTGACAACCATGCATGTTAATCAGAATGGCTCCAGCATGCTTTGCTTTGTAGCTGTCTGCTGTCTCCTCACTATGCCTTTTGACTAGGTACCATTACCTCTCATCAATAAGCCATTTAACGTGCTATTTTTTATATTAGAACTTGGCAATTTAAGTTTTCTGCCTTATTGATTTTGATTTTTTTGTTTGACTAAAAAAAGTAACATTCCCATTGAAAAAAAATTGGAAATACAGAAAAATTGTATGATAATATTGAAATAATCATAATAACTAGCATTTATCTAGAGATTACTCTGACATATTTTACTAATTCATTTACACATATTAATACCTATATACTCATATCTTACCTAATCTCACAATAACCCACCAAGGCACAGAAAGATACTGTTAAAAATGAAGAATCTGAAGCAGACAAGTTAAACTGCTCCCCTCAAAATCCCATGGCTAGTGAGTGGCTGAACAGCAAATTGAATCTAGATCTTCTGAATACAAAGCCCTAAATCTCTCTTCAGTCTGCTGTCCAAAAATAACCGTTGTTGATGCTGCACTATTTTTTTCTCATATAATGAACACATATAGCTCTAAAAATTTTCTTCTATATAATCAGGATTATTCTATAGACAACACTTCCAACCCTGCTATTTTCACTCAACATTATATTATAACCATTTTATTATCTCATTAAAATTAAAAATCTCTGCAATCTGAATTTCCTGGGCTATACATTTAAACAATTTTTATAAATCTCAATATTTAAAAATGATTTATTTGTCATATATGTTATATAGGGATTTCAGGTGGATTGTGGCTGTGTTGGACTTTGCTTTGGTTGACCTAGACTTGGCTTTATATACATTCTCAATCCAGAATCTAGGCTGAAGCAGGTGCTTCTATCTCAGAAAAGTGCTGATGAGGGAGTGCTAGAGCAAGAGGACCCCCAGTAAAGCCATTTCAGTTACAATTACACCTTCAGATCAGATTTGTCAAAAGTCCCAAGTGTTCATATTGAATTGGCAAATGTATGCCACATGGCCAATCCAAAATTCAGTGGTACCAGGAAGCATGACAAGTATGAAGAGGAAACGTATAATTTTAAACTAATAATACAATCTAACATAATATTAACTTCCATACTTCAGGCAAAATATATACCTATTCCATCCCCAAGCCACTTAATGCCTCATCTAAAAGTTTGAAAAGGCTTAAAAACCAAGACTTTTAATCCAAATTAGATGCTGTTAGGGTTTTTCTTGAATCAAAGAGCTTCTAATTAAAAAGAAAAGCTATCTGATCCCCTATATGTCCAAAGTACAGTGAGGGAACAGGGACAAGATAATTACAATGAATATTCACATAGAAGCAAGGAAAATAAATAAATATTTACAGTAATCATCAGTTTTTTGAAATTCTGAAATCACATTGGACAAATATGAGATTGCCCCTAACCTTGTATAGGTAATGCTTCCTGATTAGGCTCCAGTTCTGTTCCCTAGAATTGACTATTCTATTCTTTGTTCTCCAGGGAACTTGGCTTTTTCTTTGAGGATATTCTCTTTGGTCATAGCTTCAAAAGGCATTGAGGATGTGCCTACCTTATTACTGAATAAATTTCTCAGTCTTTTTCTACCCACAGAGGGCTGAGAGACTAAGGGACATTTTATGTCAAAAATATTTAGTCATTTTCATCAAGATACACAGCACTTTTGACAATGCAATGCTCAAAAATTTTGCTAGCATTTATTTCTTTGATTCCAGTCAGCTTTATGTGCCAATAGCCACATTTGCAATTCTTTCTGAGACAGGGGCTCTCTCACACTCTTTTTAGACTTAATTATAAATTATTTCTGTTTATCAGATGCTATAGACTAAATTGTGCCCCATTCCCAAACATTTCTATGTTGAAACTCCAATGTGATGGTATTTGGAGTCATGGCTTCTGAAGCTGATTAGGTTTAGATGAGGCCATGAGGGTAGGGCTCTCCTGATGAGATCGGTATTTTTTTATTATTATTATTATACTTTAGGTTTTAGGGTACACGTGCACAATGTGCAGGTTTGTTACATATGTATCCATGTGCCGTGTTGGTTTGCTGCACCCATTAACTCGTCATTTAGCATTAGGTATATCTCCTAATGCTGTCCCTTCCCCCTCCAAGAAACCCTTTTCTCTTAAGGTCACTCTCTTTGTTATGTGAGGAAACAGTGAGAAGATGGTCATCTGCAAGCAAGCAAGAACCTCACCAGAACCTGGCTGTGATGGCACCTAATCTTGGACTTCCAGCTTCCAAAACTGTGAGAAATAATCTGTTTTTAAACCATCCGGTTCGGTATTTTGTTATGGCAGCCTGAGCTTCCACAAAACCACAAAGGTGTACTCCCATCTGTAAGAAATTTTGTCTAAAGTAAATTATTTTTCAGGGTTACTTAATACAATCAGACTTAAGAAAAGTTTTGACACTTGTGCTTTTTATTTAGTCTTTGTCTCCAGGTTATGTGTCCGCGGGCACACCTTGATTTGGATTTTATCTTTAGCTTTGACCTTGATTTGAGAATCTTTCACCAACTGGAGATGAAGGATAAATGTATTTATCAGCCCTGAAAAATCTCTAAATATGTTCCCTTCTTTCCCTACTTGAAAACTAACCATTTTTTTCCTGAGCCTATTTCTCACTTGATTTACCTTTTCAAGTAGAACAAATAATGGCCAACTCAAACTGCCAACATTTTGCTCCAAAACCTTTCCTCTAAACCTCAAAGTTTATTAAGTACATCTTCTTCCTTGTAAGTGATCATTTCACCAAGTATTTCTCTACAGCATCCTGTTGTCTCTCTTTTTCCAGCATACTATTTTAGTGTCCTCACTGCCTTCCTCCAGTCTGTAGCAAATGCCACATACATTGGTGTTTTGTTTTAGCAGCACCCCACTGCTTGGATACCAAATTCTATATTCAGGTTTATCTAGGTTAAACTGGAAGAGGGGTACTAAAAATATTTTTGGTTTAAAACAACAAGTAATTATTTCTTATTAACACTGAATGAGGGTTAGTGGGAGAATCAGGCTCCTCTCGGCTCTGCTGGATGAAGGAGAAAGGGGAACAGTTGCTTCAAGTTGTGCCTGAAATGATCCACTTTCCTAGATTTGTATTGTGTGAACTAATACATCCTCTCGTAGCTTAAGCTAGTTTGGGCTACCTTCTCTGTCACATGTTCCTAAAGGAACCTATCTGCTTTATTAAGGAATCTGACCTTTATCCTAAGAGCATAGCAGACATTGAAAGCTTTTTCTTTAGAGAAATAACATATAAACTGCATTTTGAAAAAGTCATTCTGCCAGCAGGATAGAGAAAGAATGAGGGAGAGCCAAAGCTGCTAGGCCAATGGCAGAATCCACATCGTAGAAATTTTAGCTTTGAATAGAGTGGCAGCTCTTGGGAAGGAGATATGCTCAGATTTAAGATACTTAGCAGTTAAATGAGACAAGAATTGGTGTAAATTGGATATATGGGTGAGGAAGAAAGATTCAATGGAACACAAGACTTGTGTTTTCTTGTAACAGGATTTACAGTAGGATCAGTTAATGAGATAGAAAACATTGAAACAGGAGCTTTTTTTTGTTATAAGATAATGAGTTAGTTTTTAAACATGTTAAATAGTATGTGCCCTTGAAACATGAAAGTGGAAGTATTGAGTATACAGTTGAATACTTGAAACTTTAAAAAAGAAGTTGGAAATATAAATCTGTGAGACTTTACCTAAGTTCGTACATAAATAAATTCTCAAAGGCACTTAACCTGCTCTGTGAGCATTTTAGAATCTCTCTTTTGATAATAAAAAAATTAGAGTTGGCAGCTATATCATATGTGTAAAACTTCTCTCTCCTCAACAAGTTCATACACTCCTAGAGGACAGGAAATTTACTTCCAGCGTCTAACACCATTCTTGCACTTCGTGAGAATTTAGTAAGATTTATTTCATGAGTATGTAAACCAAAAATAAAATTCTAAGTCCCTCACCCATCTGAATGGACCCCTCCTGTGGTCCAAGGACATTCCAAAGTTATTAACCTGGGAAACTCGTTCAAGCCATAATGGGAAGGGGGAGTCAGACATGCCTCATTATACACACTTTCCTTTTGAAATTTGGGTACAACTGACCAGCATTAACATCAACACAAAGACCTTCAGGCTGATAGAATAGATTATTTTTGTCTGATAATAAGTATTTAGATGATAACTCTTTTAACCAATTGCCAGTTAGAAAATCTTTGAAATGCCTGTGACCTGGAAGTCCCTGCTTCCAGTTGTCCTGCCTTTCCAGATGGAACCAATGTACATCTTACATGTATTGATTGAAGTCTTATGTCTCCCTAAAATGTGTAAAAACAAGCTGTAGACTGGCCACCTTGGGCACATGTTCTTATGATCTCCTGGGGCTGTGTAGTAGGCCATTGGTTACACATATTTGGCTCAGAATAAATCTCCTCAAATGTTTTACAGACTTTGACTCTTTTTGTCAACAAGTATATGAGTATTAAACAGTATCATCTAACCAGGATTTCAGCTTGAGCATTTTTTATTTTCCTGTGATTTTAAATGTAGCTTTTAAAGTTTCTTTATTCCAACTCTCACCCATGTCTCAATCTATTTTGCTTTGCCTTTTTCTTGTTCATCTAGTCACACGTACCTTCCTAGACACCTAATGAAAGACCAAAAGAATGTTTTTAAATAAATCTTTTCCACACAATTTTTGTTCCATGTGATTATTTTGAAGCTGTGAAACAAAAATAAAATTCTAAGTTTACCAACCAACTTAATGGACCCCTCCTTTTGGCCAAGGGCATTCTAAAGTAAACTTGAAACCCTAGTGCAGGCCATGATGGGAATAGGTGGTCAGACAAGACTCATTATACCTTTCTCCCGCTGAAATTCAGACACAGCTGATCAGTATTAACGTTAAAACAGAGATCTTAAACCTGATAGGACAGATTCTAAGTCTGTTAAGAAACATTTACAATCTATTCTCTCTGAAGCCTGCTACATAAGGGCTTCATCTGCGTAATGAGAACCTTAGTCTCTACAACCTCTTATCATAACCCAGACACTCACTTCTATTGATTCCATCTCTTTAAATAAACTCTTTCAACCAATTGCTGATCAGAAAAATCGTTGACTCCACCTACCCCCACCAACTCCTGGCTTCAAGTTGTCCTGCATTCCCATATCAAACCAAAGTACATCTTACATGTATTGATTGGTGTCTTATGTCTCCCTCAAATGTGTGAAACCAAACTGTAACTTGACCACCTTGGGCACATGTTGTCAGAACCTCCTGAGGATGTTTTGCAGGCACGTTCTTAACCAATTGATTGAGACTTGTCTCAGATACTTTTTGGTTTACAAAGCAAAGTAATAGTTTAGAAGTGGGAGATGGAGAAGAGTCTACTTGTCTACCTGATTTATAAATACCATTTCTCTTAACTACATATTTTATCCCTCAACTTACAGTTCAGACTTTTGGGGGAAAAAAAAAAACAAGTATTAGGGGTGGATTACATATTTGCAAAACTTAATCAGTTTTATTGGGAGTTATATTTCAATTTTCATAAATACTTGAAATGAACTAGAGGAATGTTAAGATGCGTCATCACTTATCCACTTTACATTTTTCACAAATAGTCTGTTCCATTTATATAGCAGAAGCATCTGCTAGATGACTAACAAAAAAGCAGATTAACTCAAAGAGTAGCAGCAACTACTTTGCTTACCATTTATTGCCACAGCTGCAATGTGAACTGATATATCCAGGGACTTTACCTCACAGATAGAACAGCAAAGTCCAAAAGGAGCTAGCCAACCAAATAAGAGTTACCTTAAACTAGCCTCACTGCAGGTCCCTTTCTGCATATCTTCCCACAGCAGAATGGCCCTTTACTGCCAAAACCAATGCGATCATTTGTCATGCAAATGCTACATTTCTGGATGCCAAAGAATGAAAAGACAATGACACCTGGAACCACAATATACTCACCAAAGGCTCATTATAAAATGAGATCATGTTGGAAAATATGCAGGTGTTCATATCCAACAGCTTTATCCAAGGAAATAAAATGATTGGGCATTGAGCCGTAGGTGCTTGTTTTGTTTTAGGTCTTTCTTCCTTTTTTTTTTTTTTTAACTACCTAGTGGCATATCAGATACAGATAGACTGTGTTTTCAGGGTTTCATTGCCATATAAATCCTTTTTTGTGGAACTAGAAATTGCAACATAATAGATTTCTGACCACGCTAATATTATAGAAGGATGGCACTCACAAATGACTAATTTACTCACTACCATGCTGTTAAAATAAATCCTCATATGGTCAACTCAGCTGCACTGATCTCCCTACTTCTTCAAGAGACTTGGAAAATTCAATCTAACCTTAAACAAATGAGCTTATTCTCTGTTAATAGCATTCCTTCATTTCTCACCCTTCTGTAGGGTATAAGTCTACTTTAAACACCATTCTGTAGGGTATAAGTCTACTTTAAACAAGGTATGCATATTATGCCAGTACCTTCAAAAATCTGCTGATTTCAGCCTGCTGCTAACTCCCCAGTAATTCTTCAAGCCATGCTTATACTCAACATTACACTTACCAAATGAAATGATCTGATGGTCACTGAATACCCAGCCAGGCCCAAAGGAAGTTTCTGTTTTCTCCTCTGATGCACAGTTTCCAGGGGCATGGGTGTTCACTCACTTGGGCCTGTCAGTCCAGCTGTTCAACAAGGCCTACTGTATCTTTCTTTGAGGGGTCTCTCTGACCCTTTGAACTGCCAAAGCTTCATATAGATTTATGACACCCCAGATCAAGGCAAGAAGACAGAAAAGGATGCGGTCAGGGAGAATAGGTCTCTCTTTGGTACTGTACTCTTTTAGAGGACCCCTCACACCCGCAATGCATTTTAGAGCTAAATAAGACTTTTCTTTCAGTCCCCTTTATTCCCAGGACCCAGATATAGATCCAGGATAGCTAGTATGGACTCTGAAAGCAGCCAACACTCTCAAGATTCTTGCCTGAGGTTTTTTACTTTATTATAAGGTTAACACCATCATCCCTGGCTCTTTCTTCCTTAGGACAAGTTCCTTAGTGAGATGCTCCTGAATCCCCTGCTGTAAGTTTTCGAGTTCTATCTAAAATCTGACATCAATTTATAAATTCAATAAATATTTATTGAATCCCTATCAATTTCTAGACATTTCAAATAAGTCTTCGAATACTCATAATAATTTATGTATGGATTTTTGTATGATAAAAAAGTATTGTCTTATGTGGCTGTTAGAAACAGAAGGCTGAAGAATTTACTTAATTACCTTTTAGCAAAAAACCTAGACGTAACAATGAAATAACAAATTAACTCCCAATATTGTGTTTTAGCTCACATGTAATTCGTGTGTGTGGCATGGGATGTTGAAATTTTCTGAGCGTAGCTTATGCCAAAACTTCCCTGACTTTCCCACTCCAACCAGATTTCCCTTCCCAAAAGAACATAAAAGTACACTGCACACTGACTATTCTTTCTAAACAGATTCTCAACAGCCTCATCAAACCTCCAATATATTCCATGCCATCATCTTTATTACAGGTGGTGAGTGATGAGTCTCAGCTTGTAAAACTGGCTTCAAAATGTATTTGAATATCATTCACAGGTCATCTGGCATTTCACTGAAGTATATAAGGATGTTTTGCAATTACTAAATTGGCTTTTGGAGCATCTGCTAAAAATCTGAGGCAAAAGTGAAAATTTGTGTTACGTGCTATCGCAATCTTTTTTTTTTTTTTTTTTTGCCCTCCTCCACTTTACTAATATAACACAGTTGAGGCAGTTGTCCAGGAGAGCTAAGCTAATGTGGGGTAAATTTGGGCCTTATTTCTGTAATACAAGCACTTAGGATCCACTGAAGAAAGAGCAGTGATTGACTTAGTTTCTCACTAACTTCTTTCTTACCACTTCTCTGTTACTATTTCGCTGAATAATATTTAAGATGCCTTTCCCTCATCAGTCAAATTTAAAAATTTCAGCTTTCTGGGTCTTTCTTACCCTTTTTTTGTCAATAATGAAAAACATAGCATAGATGTGGTATGCAGGGGAGAAAGGAGAATAATAAAAGAACATACAGCAATTCATAACATTAAAATAGTATGACAAAAAGGAAGCTTTCAAACTAATCAGTGACTCACTGTTTGCTCTTCATCAGCTTTTTCCTATTTTATTTGCTTTTGAATGATTCTCACATCAAATCTTCTTTTCCAACTCATCACTATACTGAAAAGATTAATGTAGGTGAAAGCCTGCAAAACTATTTCATCTACATACGACATGGGTCTTCTGCTTCAAGAGCCTTTACATTTTTAATTAAAAACTGTAAAATATTATCAATTCTACACCTCTCACATTAGTACCTGTCTAAAAAATAAAAAAATACAGTATTGAAACAGTGCATTTTATAGAAATTAGCAGATATACAATAGATTATAAATCTATTTCCTTCTTTAAATAAAGTAGAGCTGTGCAGACCTTTATTAAACTTGACAGAAAGAAAAATAATATAAAAACTATTCTCATCACTGAAATATTTTCAAAAGTAGAAGATCAGAATGAAAATCTTATGCCAGTGCTCCTTATTTAGTGCACACATTAAGCTAGAGAACTAGACTTCTTTAAAAGTATAGCTTATTGCATGAACTCTTCTACAAAGAAAAGAAATATCTAAAGATTTAATGCAGCTGTTTAGGTTGGATAAACTTCCAAGACAGCAAATAGTTATTCTCTGATTATTATGGTTTTAAAAATAAGGTTAAATGCAGACGTATTTGTTATTTTTCTTTCCAGAAAGGTATCATTCTCACAGCAATCTAATTAATGGTAGAGCAGTGGACAAAACAAATTGAGGCAATGTACATCTGTGGAGAAAACCTGGCAGTAAATATCATAAAAACAGCAATTCACTTTTAGATAGCACTTTATAATTTACAAACCATTTTCTGTTTTTAATCTTGCATTCTTAAAGTACATATTATCATCCTAACTTTACAGCCAAAAAAGAATACAGCTCAAAGAAAGTAAGACTTGCCCAATTTTACATAACCATTTAATGACAGAGCTGGGACTCCAACCCAAATTTTTGTCCCACCTGAAAGGCTCTTTTTTGCTATACTACACCTATTTTAGGTAGAATCCTAATTACATGATTAGGAAAGGGGATAAATGGAGTTTTTAATTGGCTAACACAAAAGGTATTAAAGACAAATGGGTCCTTGTGAAAACCTCTAAAACATTTGAACTTGTCAAAAAGATTAATATCAATGGAAATGCAAGAATTTTCTAGCAGATCCTTGTAAGGATAACTAATTCTGTAAAGGTCTGAGCTTTCTCTTGGATGCAGTCTTAAAATTTTGTAAGTTATAAAAAACTAATGGTAAAACAAATAATTCTTGTCCATAGAGAAAATATTTTACCCATTGACATTAAAATCAATTTCCACTTTGTGGATATTGACTAGTTTTGCACCTATTAGCAAATTCATTTTTGTATTTCTGTGGCCTATATTATGTTTGTTCTTTGGAGTTTCCTTTGAACTACTGTTAACATTTACTGGCCTCTCATTAATTGATGAGTTAAATAAAAATATTCAATGCATGTTTATTTTATTATTTGTGAATCATAATTTTACATTTTGGAAAATATTTTAGCATATGAGACTAAATATATATCCCACAAGGAATCACCATAAATAAATAATTACAGTGAGAAATGCCAAATAATACAGATTTGTCAGCAAAGTTTTTACAGAAATAAATTAACTCTGTACAGTGGTATTGGAGTATGATGGCTTAGATATTATTGGAAAATGAGAGAAAAATAAGGAACATAGAAATCAAGGAAATCTGCCACAATGAACTACATTTAAAAAGACAAAATGAACTATAAATAGAGATAAAGCAAACAGTCTATTTTTGGGTAATACATATTATTCTAGAGTTGTATGATAAACTGAAACCATCTAACTTTAATTATACGATATCAAATCTAGGCTACGATACAATAGGCAAATGAAATGGGAAATTGCACTTACCATTTGGTGAATTAAATCTTTTTGGCCAAACTAGATATGAATCTAGTCTCCAAAAGATTGTTTCTTCAATTATAATTATTTCAGCTGAATTTCATATTTGTATAAACTGTATACTTATTAAGAGTAAGTTCTTCCAATTCATCTCTGTGTTTACCTCAGCACTAAGCAAAGATGACTGCCCATAAAATCCATTTCATAGCTATTTGATGAATTCAATGAATACTTGGGTCCAAGCTGTTGCCACCTCCTGGTGTTCACCTCTCTAGAAATTTCATTCATCTGCAAAGTCAGACAATCCTTTCTAGCACATCGTATCTCTATATAACGTTGGTTTCACCCTGTCTTGTGGTGGATAGCTGTTTGTACTTTGGCTCATCATGTTCTCCCTCTCCTAGAATCTTATCCCCTGAGGCCAGGACCCCCATGTATGCATCTATTTAACTCCAAAATGCTTGCCATGGTGCCACTAAATATCTGTTGGATGAATTTATTTAAAAAAAAAAATGGTCCACTTGGCACTTTGGCACTAAAAATGCTTGACGGGACAAAAATATAATTTGAACATAAGCCAAAAAAAAAGTTTTCTCTGGTTTATTTTCATAAGAAATAATCTTCAGTTACTCCAGAATTAGTTTTGAAATTACTTTTAGTATAAAAATTATCTGAGCCACTGCTTAGTAGTCTGTACTAAAGTTATAACAATATGGTAAATTTATAGGAGCTATAAATAGATATGCAGCTACGTCACACCATGTACAAACAGTAAATAAGAAAATGATATCAAACAAGGATAGCAGGAAACTTTGCGGACACAGACACTGCTTCATAACAAAATTACTGAGCTCTATGTTTAACAATATTATACCCTACAGTATGCATGCAGATGCATAATATATTCCAAACCTAATAAATATCAGTATGTTGGAGCATTTTGTATGTTTCAGAAAACTGGTCAATTTTTGGATAATTTGAGCATCTATAAATTATTATTTTGCAGATGAATAAATATCTCTTCATAAATAATCTTTTTCTAGACATTGGAATATGTCACAATATCACAACTGTTTCTAATTCTCAGAAACAAGTGAATAATTTGGGCAAAAATATTCTTGTCCATGCCAAATGAAAGAATTGTCCATGGAAGGTGTGATGCAAGGTAGTAATCAGAAGACTATGTGGTCTGGGGGAAGCCTACAGCCACAATAACACCTGGAGGAGTCTGGGGATGAGGCAGAAATGAAAATGGAGGGATTGATTCCATGTTGGTTTGATTCCAAGACTGCTCTTACTAGGAAAAGTGCCAGATTCATTGAAATAGAATCATTACTTTGACAAGAATTTTTAAAAATGACTTAAGTACTTTTATAATACCAAATTGTGTTCCTCAAAAAGATATGTTGAAGACACCCCCCGACCCTATTATCTGTGAATGTGATCTCACTTAGAAATAAGGTAGGTGCAGATGTGATCAGTTAAGATGAGGCCATACTGGAGTAAGGTGGGACTCTAATCCAGTATGACTGGTGTCCTTATAAGAAGAGGGAAATTTAGACATAGCACAGGGAAGACAGCCACATGACCATTGGAGACAGCAATTAAAATGATGTATTTACATGCCAAAGAATGCCTGGAACTGTCAGAAACTAGGAAAGAAAGGAGCCTCTGATAGAGGCTTAAAGGTAGCATGGTCCTGCCAACACCTTAATTTCAGTCTTCCATCTTTCGGAACTGTGAGAGAATAAATTTCTGTTGTTTTAGGTTACCTAGGTTGTGGTCCTTTGTACAACAGCCCTATGATACTAAGTATACCCTTCCAGGTACTAAAGTAACATGGAGACTATTTTAATTAGATCCTTTAATCAACTTACCTTTAAGATCATAAAGATTGATTGCTGTACGGCATAATGTTATTAGCATAAAAAAAAACACCGAACCCCTGTAATTTTGTTGTCATAAAGACTATATAAAAATATGGCTAATAATGATGTTAACAATGGTTATCATATACCAGGTGCATAATCTTTCATCTCCTCCCCAACCATAGATCTTAGGCAATACTATCCTCATTTTATAGGAAAGGAAAATAAGGCAGTAGATTAGGAATTATCCTAAGGTACAAAGCTGTAATTCAAATCTATGTCTGTCTGACTCCCACACAATATTCTTTTCATACTGCCCTTGTCCCTTCTTTAAAAACTATATAATAATAATGATGAAAACAATTTGGCCAATTTTTATTAATTGAACTGACTGGATGTTTGGACATTCAAAGTTATATTCTAAAACAAATCAAGGGAAAGAAGCTTGCCCAATCATCACAAGCATTTATCTGAACTTTTAATCCTGTCAATCAGCATAATTATCAGAGAACAGATTTATTTTTTCTCCTACTCACTACTTCTCCATATGTCTACTGCATGTCTTGCATTTTCCAAAAATCAAGTGATTCTGACTTGCTTCTCCAAGGAAATGGTATAACATATTGATTAAAATAAAAATGGGCTTTGATAGCTACAGTTCCTGTGTTCCAGTTTCAGTTCTGCCCCTTAGCAGCTGTGTGAATGTGGCTGGTTTCGCACCTTCGGGCTCCTGACTTCATTATTTGTAGAGCGGGGGGTCACAGTAATTCCTCCCAGCATTGCTGTGGAGGTTAGCTGCTTAGCATAATAGAAGTTACACATAGTAAGCTATTATTACAATTATGCCTCCAATAATATACTTTACTTAGAACTAGGAAAATATGTTGATTATATGAAATTGACCACAAATGTATTTTGAATTATATCATTTAATCTATAGGCTTTGAGGCTTCTAAAATCAAAATGAATTTTTAAAAAGACACAACTCAAAGAAGGCATTTCTTTTCTGTATTATTTAAAGAATTCCCTACAAATCAAAATATACAATAATTCTTAAAAGCTAATCTTCACGATAAGAATCAGTGTGTAAAGGTTCAAATTCTATAGAGAAAAAAGTATGACTTATTTTATAAGCAGATTTTGCACCAAGCTGTTTTCAAATTACCTCTGATAAAACAGAATAGTCACACATTTTCTATCCAAACCACTTTTGCATTACAATAGGAACCAAAGAGTAAAAATAAAAGGTATCTACTGGGAGTTTTTCCAAATATAGTCTATCCGAATGACTAAATACTCGGAAAAAAGTGTTGAAAGAACAATGATGGCATTAAGGCAGAAAAAATCTTTATATTTTCTCTTGAAATGCTGTTATAGCAAGTATTCAAATTAGTTACTTATTAAATGTTGTTTGTGCTGTCTTTAGGATTAATGGCAATGAGGCAGCATAGTGTGGTCATTGAGTGTGAATTCTGGAATCAGAATTTGGGATTATCTTTCCATCTCCACTCTTTACTAGTTCTGAGAAATTGGGCAAGCCATGTATCCATTCATTCCTCAGTTTCCTCATGTGCAAAATACAAATATGAATAATACTAATCTCATAGAGTAACTGAAAAGATCACAGGGATGTACAAAAAATGCTTTAAGACAGTACCTATTATATAGATATACATTCATTTAATGTTAGCAATAATAATTACTAAACAATAATAATTCAGTAAGATTAAATCTTATGTGTCTCATGAAGAGAAAATACCTAACAGCTATTAAAAATAAACAGTAAAAATAGCTTCCATGTGTTAAATACTTATTCTGAGCCAGGCCCTACAATGAATACTTTAATAATACATGGATGTACTATGTCATATACCCCATAATATTATCTCAGTTTTACAAACAATGGAGCAAAGAAGCTCTAATTTCTGGTCACTGTAGCAACCCGAAGATCCAGGATTGTTTTTACTCTTCCTCGATTTTATGCCAAGCACTGAGAGGAGGACTTAGGATGCAAAAATCTTCCATCAGTCCTCTCCTGCCTCCTAGATGCATATAGGGTTTTCGCTTTGAACATGGTTCAAAGTGAGTCCTCTAGAAGCAGAAGTTGAAATAATGAGTTTTGTGAAATAACTTGTGGAAGTAATTCAGAGACAGTAAACTTCTGGGAGAAGGGGGAGAGAAAAACAGGATGGGGAAGGAAAGAAAGCTAAGCAAGGCTGTGGACTCAGCTGGAGACTAGCTCAATTCTGGAGCATCATTTGCATCCCAAGGGTGGCTCCACCTTGGCACAAGAGGGCCAGCCCTTGTACCCTAAATCAGGTAGTCAGTAACCCTGATAGCCCCAGGATCAGGGGTTCATAATCTCCTGAGCAAGGCAGCTCTCTTTCTTCCAAAGCCAGTGCTCTGTACAAGGGACAGCAGCGTACCCTTAGCAATCACCACTCCCAACACCTGGATAAAGGCCCAATGAAGGGGATCTGGAAAAGGCACCAACAGCATAAACTGTCATCTACTCTCTGTTGCAAGGTCTTTCCTCTTGGAGATCCCATGTCTCTTTCAGTCAGTAAGTTCTATTTCTGAGCATTAGTTCAGGTCAAGAAAGTAGGATGTTGACTCTTCCCTGATTTCGGCATTCTGCTTATTCACTGTTTGTGTGTGTATACTTTTGTTGCCTGCCTATCTATCTTGAACTGGAACTATCATGTTCTACTAGCATCTCCACAGATCACAGTGAGCCAGGTTGTCTTGCCTACCATTCTGACCTTGTCACCATTTGCTATTATTGGATCCTGACATTCTATTAATACATGGGTTCATGGGCATGTTATGACATCTCCTCCAATCGGCCCTGACTTAGAGAGGACAACCACTGTTCATCTTAGTGATTCTGGTGACCTCCTTACAAACATATTTCTTTTCATCTTGAGAAATAGTCATCTGTGGGTTTCCGGGGTTTTTTTCATGGTGGACCCAGTATAGTATAGTGTAGTGTAGTATAATATAGTACAGTACAGTACAGTATAGTATAGTACAGTACAGTATAGTATAGTACAGTATAATATAGTATAGTATACCCAATTCTTAGAGCTTTGTTATTCTTTACGCCAATCTGTCACAGATTTCTGGCATTTCTACTTTAGTTGGCATGGGCTATTTGGTTTTCCAAGATTAAAAGATCCAGACAAATGGTATATTAACACTCCTTTCCAAGCTCCTTGCCAGGATATTAAATCCTGTCATGAGAGGATGCTTCCATAACAGAAAACCCATTTTTTTCAGCTGATGGTCTGTCTCCTTTGATCCAGCAGTCTCAGATTACATTCCTGGTCATATTTTCCTTTTACCTACTGATACATATTAGCCAGGTCTTACAGTTCCTCTAGCATATAATCCATCTCCTCTCTCAGAAGTCCAAGCACTTTCACAGTAAGGTTTTCCTTAATACTGCCATGCTTAACATGGTTCATGCTAAGTATAATAAACAAAGATCAGCTTTCCCATAGTGATTCTTGCATTTTAAACATTAATTCTGTTTACTCAAATAATTTTTGCCCCAAAATCTAATTAAGAAACAAAATTTGCTTGAAAAATTTAAACATTATTTCTCTATGAATGATTATGTTGGGTGGAGGGCAGATCCCAAGGAGGGTAAGCATTGTTTTGTGAGGTACCTGCTTCATATGAGGCCTCTTTATAGCAGGGAGGTAGCATAGGCTGCATATTAAGGCTAAGAATTAGATCCAATAATTCCAGGTTTTTAAATACATCTACCTAGTTTTGTCAATCTGAAGTCTCAGGATCCCTCCCCTTCCTTATTAAGGCTCTGTTTTTGGCATCAGATGCTTGTCTACCTTAAAATTCAACCTTCTTTACAGATCTTCCATTCTTATAATTAGGTATTGTCTTTGGTCTTCAGCACTGTTTGTCCTCTGGCTATGGGCAACAGGAATCTCTTACAGAAACTCTAAGGAGGCTTTCTGCCCCTCCCACAAGGATGATCATAGATGTGTCTCTAATTTATTCTCTTCAATACATCAACGGCACTTAGCAACAAACATCTAATTCCACAGTCCTTATAATTATTATTTATATCACACCTCTGAAACTTTAGAGACATTGCCTGACCTAGAGAATCCCCTTCCATAAGCAGCCTGTTGTAGTTAATCACACCGCTACAGCATTCCAGGTGCTATTGATATTTCATCTATTTTACTGAGGTCTTTATTGTCATCCTGACAGCAAGTGATCTACTTTTAGAACACCATCTTTAAAATCTGCTTCTGAGGATCACTTTTGGAACCATCTCAAGTCAGGATCTCAAAGCAGAGCCATAGATGGTCATTGTTTTAAAAGTGATATATTGAAGAAGTGCTCTCAGAATGAGAGTTAGGGTTCCACCTTCAGGCAAGAGGAGTGGGAAACAGGCTGTGTACATCCCCGAGTCAGTCTGTTACTGGGCTGTGGTTACTATACAAACTCCTCAAAGAGACAGTTTCATTTCAGGTGAGGGTAATGCTCTGGCAGAGGGGGCATTATGAGCCAACAGCCAGGGAAAGGTGCACTGACCCTCTGGAAGAGAGTTTGGGAGCCCACAGACAGCACCCATTATGCCGTATTTCTGACACAGCATTTAAAGCAGTGCTTCAAAAACGTAAAGTCCATGTACAGATTATCTTGCCTATTTGCTACTTACTGTGTTCCACTTGCCAGCTATTCCTTTCCCCTCCCACGATATGTTTTTACTACTTTTCACTGTGTCCTTCAATGCTTTCAACTCAATGATAAGCTCCTATAGTGCAATGGATTATCTTCTATCAGATAAATTTAATAAATTAAAATATCTTCCTGGGAAAAATCTGCTGCTTCAAGTATGAATGTTGACAACCCTCAAAACTTTCCTTATTGGTCTGTCTGAGTCATGGCTAAGGTCAGCAGTTCTGCTCTCAGCTTAAGATGAAACCCTCCCTGTGTTGTGCTCTGCAGACAGATGAAGAGTTCTCAGTCATTCTTTTATACGTGAGTAGGCCTTCCGAAGAAATAATAAAACAACAAAATAGCAAAGGATCATCTGCTAGATTATCAGCATTAACAATCCTTCATTCATAAATGCAAATTTCCATTCATATTTTTAGGAAAACAAGAGCAGGACATTCACAGTTTAAGGTAAACAACAAAATGGAGACACTCTTTAGAGAATTACATTTCAATAGTGATCTTAGATCTCCATCTTTTGAGTATGCAATAGCAACAAACAACCTGCTATGAGGGTTAAAACACCTACTTTGTTAGTTTACCATCATCATCGTACCTTTAAGACTGGCACCCATCCCCACAAACCCAAAACTTGGACATACAGAGAAGAGTTTAGAGGTTGGAGAAAGAGCACAAACTAACTTGTTAAACCTGGAAGTTGACCTCAGTATTATACTTGGAGACAGTACATTTTGTACCCGCAAAATTTGTTATATATATGTGTTATGACTGAAGACAAACTAGTCATTTATTATATTAGTAAATCTGAGAGATAATATAAAATACTGTGTGCATTTGATCTGTGAAATTCTAGGTAACAAAATGTATTAGCTCAATTGCAAACAGGCTAATGCAAAGAAATCCTATAATATCTCAGAAGATAACAGTATGAAACTACCTCACAATTGCTTTCAATGACATATTAGAAATGCAATTCTCTGTTCTTAAAATACATGATCAGACTATTAACACCAGTGCATAAAGAAAATTCTTTACTAAGAAGTCACACAGAAATCAGCAGTAAAGTGTTGTATGTTATGTGATTATATTTTTGTTTGTTTAATATTTGATAGGCTCCTGGTAAAGGTGGTGAAAATGCTTCTACAGTCTTCACACCTAAAATTAGGGGATAATGTATTTCAAATTAGGCTTCATATTATTGACCCCTATAGAAACATTACATTCAAAGGAAATCTTAGCTTTTTTTAACTTACATTTTTATTATTGTGGGTTCCACTTATCAGTCATTTCCTTCCCCTACCACCAATAAGCTTTTACTGTATTTTACTCTGTGTCCTCAATATATTCAATTCAATTATAAGCCCCTGTAGTATAATAGGTACTCCTTATATTTATTCATTCTAAAATTCCCGTCTCTTTCTATTACATCTTGCAAAATCTTTTTGGTTCTTCAAAATTCAGCTCAAATGTCACCTTTTTTGTGTGAAACTTTCTGTGTTCCTAACAACTCATTCTCAAGTGGGATTGATCAGATTTTCTTCATTGTGTTTATTCTACTTGCATTATATTTATTACGGTACCTATCGCATCATCATGCAAATATGATTTACTGACTTGGAATCTATATGAGATTACGATGCCTATGAAAATGTGGATCCTTTCCTATTCTTTTCTGTTTTATCAGCATCTTGCACAGTGCCAAGAACTTACTAGTAATCCACAATTATTTTTAAATGATGAATGTATAAGTAGGCTTTGTCAGAAATTGACAGAGGAGAATCTAACATGTTTCCTACTGCTTAAAAGGCAAAGTATCAATCCTATGGGAGGACATAAGTGCCATATTATGCCTTCCTTTTTGCTATCTCAGTTTGAAAAATCTTAAATTTCCTTTAGCATCTTCGCAGATTGCTTGTTTTAACAAAATACGAGTACAGAACAACTGAAAAATCACCATGACTCCTGCTTAATACTGAGAGAAATAGAGGGAATGAAAAATATATTGTCTTCTATATAATTTAAACAGTTTCAGTAAGCCCCTAGTTAAACCTCAGAATGATGATTCTTCTTGAAGTAGATTTGCCTGTCAACTCTATCCTTCCTCAGTCTTTAACCAAAACAATTATTAGGAAAATAATGTTGAGTCAATTAGAAAATTCCAAATGTAAACTTTTGTCTCATATTTACAAATCCTTGAATAATTGTCAACATTTGTGTTTCAAAATGTCACTGATTTCGAGATTCACAAAGCTTGCATTTGACTTTTTCATTAGCCTGAAAGTTACCTCATTTGGAATGAGAACATTTACTCAATGCCTGTACCCCCACTGATTCTTGGAAGTCAATAACCTGTTTTTGATTTTACAGGCTCATAGGCGGAAGGGACCTGCCTTGTCTCAGATGAGACTTTGGACTTGGACTTTTAGGTTAAGGCTGGAATGAGTTAAGACTTTGGTGGACTGTTGGGAAAGCATGCTTGGTTTTGAAATGTGAAAATGGCATGAAATTTGGGAGAGGCCAGAGGTAAAATGATATGGTTTGGCTCTGCATCCCCACCCAAATCTCATCTTGAACTGTAATTCCCACATATCGACGGAGGGACCTGGTGGAAAGTGTTTGGATCGTGGGGATGGTTTCCTCCAACCTGTTCTTGTGATCCTGAGGAAGTTCTCAGAAGATCTGATGATTTTATAAGTTGTAATTTTCCCTGCTGTCCAGTCTTTCCTGGTGCTTTATAAAGAAGGATGCATTTGCTTCTCCTTCGCCTTCCACCATGATTGTGAGTTTCCTGAAGCCTCCATAGCCATGCAAAACTGTGAGTCAATTAAACCTCTTTCCTTTATAAATTACCCAGTCTTGGGTATTTCTTTATGGGAGTGTGAAAATGGACTAATACCCCTGGCCTCTCCCCTTTAAATGCCAAGTGGCACGCTTCTCCAAGTTGCAACAACCTAAAATGTCTCCAGACACTGTTGAAGATTCCCTGGTGGGCAAAATGATCCCCTACTGAGAAAATCAATTTGTGGTGTTTGTTGTGTTTTTACACTTTACATCATTTGGACTTAAATCTCATACTTTGGTTATTAAGGAACACTGACATGTATCTCCCCCAAATACTAAGAAGAAGTTGACTTTTCTTTGCCTGCTGATGCTAAAGTTCCTCCATATACTGCAGAATTTTTCAAATTTATATCCTCAGGTTTTATATTTATCAGATAATGAACCTAATTTATAAATATTATACCCAGCATTTTCATCTCTAGAGTCATGTTATCTATCCTCTCCTCTAACAAAATGAATCACTCTTACTGACCATTATTTGTATTGAAGTGATGATACAAAATACATTTTTGGAAATAAATACTAATATGTTTTCTCTACACCTGAAATTAAAGATAAAACATGCAGATTAAAATATAATAAAATATTTACTCCCATCCAAATTAACTTTTCTATGAAGTACTGAAATTAAAGTCTGTAGGCCTGGAAACTTTCTGATGCATTAGAGAGGCAATGTCTACTGCAATTGTTTGTTAGTGTACTTATTTAACAAATGTTTAATGAGCACCTACTATGTGTAATTCCTTGTTTCTGAGGAAACAAAGAAGGAAGAAGGACTCACTAGCCAAATCTCTCAAACAGTTTATGTCCTTGCCAAGGGAGCAAATAATAAGCAACTAAACAAATACAGAAAAATATGATAATAGGACAATAAATTGTTTATAGAAAACAAAGCAGAGCAAAGGCTAGAGAATTTTTCATGGGATGATCCACAGAGGATAGTTGAATAGAACTCTGAATATAGTAAGAAAATGAGCTTTATGGGGAATGAACATTCCTGGCAAAGAAGAAATAAAGTGCAAAATCTGAAATCAGAGCCATCTTAGCTTATCAAAAGTTAAGTCAGAAATGGGTGTGGCAAATGAAGTGAATAACCGAGAACCATATGGGAGACAAGGCTGGAAGGGCAGGCATGTGTTGGGTCATGCAGAGCTTCCTTGGTGTGGTAAAATTTGCCTTTTGCTGTGAGTAGATAAGAAGGCTCAAGAGATCTGAGTGGAGGAGTGGTGTAATCTGATGTACAATTATGAATGATCAGTCCGGCTGCTGAGTGGAAAAGTGTCAGTAGGTGAAAAGGAGTTGAAACTATGTCATTAAGAAGACATTGCCTAGTTTAGGAAAGATGACGGTCATTTGGAAAAGGGCAGAATCAATGGTGGTAATGAGAAAACACAGTTTCAGGAAATATTTTGAAGATGAAACAAACAACTTGCTGAGAAATTGAATATACAGTATAACTAAACATTTTCAAAAATGGTTTATAGGATTTAAGTTTAAATAACAACGGAAAACCTAATGTCATTTTCCAAGATGGGCAAGGCAAGAAGGAACAGATGTGGGTGGGTGTGCAAGAGGTAAATAAAATTTCTTTTTAGATATGTTAAGTTTGAGATAAAGTTTAAACGTTAAAACTAGTAACATTTTATCTAAAGAGTTAATTTTTTTTCTGTTTTTCTGGTACCCTTTAGTTACTGAGCTTAATGTCGATTTTTGTGGGTTTTTAAAATTTGTTTTTCACTTTTGATAGGAGGGTGTTGTATCCGCATTTCTATATATCCTCAATGTATTTTTTTTTTTAATAGAAAGACACTTTATTACACTGCCCACTCACACCAGGCCAGGACAGGAGTCACTCCTTAGAACCCCGAGCGGCTGTCCAGGCTGATGGAGGAGGGGACCCACTCACCTGCCACAGAACCGGCCCCCTCACATGGCTTTCTCCCTGAGGGGCATCTCCCATACTGGTACTTCCAACGACCTTCGCTCTGCGCGTGCTGAAAGGATAGCGTCCAGAATCAGCCTCAGGACTGAATCAGAATCAGGACTTCTGTTACCATGCGTCAGAATCAGCCTCAGCGTCCAGAATCAGAATCAGCACTTCTGTTACCATGGGAGGATAAGCTTGTCATGCTCACTCCTAGTGCTATGCCTCTAAACGTCCCCCAGACGGCGTCGGGGCTCTAGTCAGGGAGCTTGGTTACTGTCTCAATTCCCCGCCCAGCAGTCCTCACGGCCAACTTTCTCAGTGTCCACAGCAGACAAAAATGTCCACAGCCAGAACTCCAAAGTCCTGCTGGCCCTGGTGCCACTACCGCCACTGCGTCCGGAGCCTGTGGGGCTCAGCTCTGCTGCTCTGGCCCAAGTCTGGCCTCGAGTCCCCGGTGCCCTTTTCAGGCACGGAGGCGGCTGGACATCTTTCGCTTCACCAGCCTCTGGGCCTGCAAGCGCTTCTGGAGCTTTTCATTTTTCTTCAGAGTGAGGAAGAGTTTTTTTCTTCAGGGAATCTAAGTCCAAAAGGGCATAGCTGTGATCAGATGGCTGCTTGTCGGGGGTCCTTCTCAAGCCTGCAGGGCCGGCCGGCCGGCCAACAGCCTCCGCTGCTTGCGGCCTCCATGGCGAGATCGGTTTTAGGGGGCCTTTGGCATTTGGGGGCAACTGAAGCTCTTCAAGCGCAGTGTCCATGTTTCTCCCAGGGCTGTCCTCTCCAGCCCCCGCCTCAGGGAGGACCTTTTCTTCCTGAGAAGAGCTGGCGTTTCCTCTCTCACTGGCAGGATCTGTGTTCTCCCTCACCTGAGGTGGAAGGTGAGCTGCTTCCTGCGGCTGCTGTAGTGGTTGCAGCACTGCCAGGGGCGCACGACTTCAGCGTCTGGAGCCAGGCCCGGCTGCCCGTAACAAAGATGGCGGCGGCGGGGCGTGAGGTATTTATTTTATCTTCTAAGCTATAGAAAATAGTTTTTTGATATAAATTATAGGTTTATCACAGATAGTGTTTTTTTTTTCTTTAAATACAGCATTATCTTTCTAAGGCTAGGTAGCTAAAAAATAAAGCCTGTGAAAAAAGTAAGACATGAGTAAATTAATTTATGAAGGCCTGCCGTTCTCAAACAACTAGTAAATACTAACAAATACTATTTTAAGACACTAACACTTATATTTAAAATAGAACTTTTCAATCTTGTGACATTTTACTTGGTCTAATTCATAATATATGTACAACTTGTGGGATCATTTTGGAAAAGTATATAGTTTGACATAAGTATTCAAAGTTGTTCTCTAAATGTTTAAAGAAGCAATAAATCTAGGTTTGAGAATATTTGGTACATAATTTCACTGGAAAAAAAAAAGTCTGCAATAAATAATGTCATGATGTGTCCGGAATTGGTGGGTTCTTGGTCTCACTGACTTCAAGAATGAAGCCACGGACCCTCGCTGTGAGTGTTACAGTTCTAAAGGTGGCGTGTCCGGAGTTTGTTCCTTCTGATGTTCGGATGTGTTGGGAGTTTCTTTCTTCTGGTGGGTTCGTGGTCTCCCTGGCTCAGGAGTGAAGCCACAGACCTTTGCAGTGAATGTCACAGCTCTTAAGGCCGCACGTCTGGAGTTGTTCGTTCCTCCCAGTGGGCTCGTGGTCTCGCTGGCTTCAGGAGTGAAGCTGCAGACCTTCTTAGTGAGTGTTACAGCTCTTAAGGCGACACGTCTGGAGTTGTTTGTTCCTCCCGATGGGCTCGTGGTCCCGAGCCCTGCCCCGCGGGAAGGTCCGGTGAAAAAGGAAGGACCCAGCTAAGGTCCAGTGAGAAATCGAGCGCAGTGCCCGTGGGTCGGCACTGCTAGGGGACCCAGTACACCCTCCGCAGCCACTGGCCTGGGTGCTAAGCCCCTCATTGCCCGGGGCCGGCAGGGCCGGCCCGCCAGCTGCTCTGAGTCTGGGGGGCCCGCCAAGCCCACGCCCACCCGGAACTCCAGCTGTCCCACAAGCGCAGCGCGCAGCCCCAGTTCCCGCTGGCACCTCTCCCTCCACACCTCCTTGCAAGCTGAGGGAGCTGGCTCCCACCTTGCCCAGCCCAGAAAGGGGCCCCCACAGTGCATCAGTGGGCTGAAGGGCTCCTCAAGTGCCACCAAAGTGGGAGCCCAGGCAGAGGAGAAGCCTAGAGCAAGCGAGGGCTGTGAGAACTGCCAGCACGCTGTCACCTCTCAATGGTAAAAGTACAAGCTATATTTTCTTCTACTATTATTTGCTAGTATTCCACATACTACTTTTTGATCCTTTAATTGAAAATGGAAACAAAATGAAAAAGTAGGTCTGTATTTATAAAGTTTGCCCTACAGTATTTTGCCACGGGTCCCTGTAAAATTCATTCAAGGCAACACTTGAATTGCAAACATTATCTCAGCAAAGAAAGGCAGCATTTTCTTACCCATTGGGATCTTAGGAAAAGCGATCTGTTTCTGAGCAGATCCTGAAGACATACTAAGTTATATAAATTGAGAAAGGAGAAGATCAAAACCTTGGCATATTCCCCAGGATCTGCTATAGTGGAAAGTCTGGAAGTACTTTTAAAATCTAGGAAACTGGGGCTGGGCGCAGTGGCTCACACCTGTAATCCTAACACTTTGGGAGGCCAAAGCGAGTGGATCACCTGAGGTCAGGAGTTCGAGACCAGCCTGACCAACATGGTGAAACCCCATCTTTACTAAAAAATACAAAAATTGGCCAGGTATGGTGGTGGGCACCTGTAATCCCAACTACTCGGGAGGCTGAGGCAGAAGAATCACTGAACCTGGGAGGTGGAGGTTGCAATGAGCTGAGATTGCACCATTGCACTCCAGCCTGGGCAACAGAGCAAGACTCCATCTCAAAAAATAAATAAATAAATAAATATAAAAATAAAAAAATATATAAAACTGGTAGACAAGGATGGGGGAGGAAGTACATAGAGGGTAAAGGCAAACAGAAAGACAGTGGCCTGCTGCATTATGCAGTCTGGGGTTAATCTTTGTCTTGTACATTATTCTGACTTCTTAAAGGATCATTATGAATAGTTTGAAAACAATTATTTTTGGCCATTTATTGTCTTCTGTAACTCAATTGTGTGCTCATAAAACCAAGAAAATAAAAATATAAATGAGACATTTCCCAATATGTCAGATAAGTGAATTTTATTGTACTCTAAGCAAGGAAAGTAAATTATATTATTTCATTATGCTAAAACAAAAGTTAGTGACTCCTTGGGTTTAGTGATACAACACTGATTTACTTCTAGGTCATTTGATAATTTTAAGTGACCTGTGGAGACTAAAAATGTTTTATGTCATTTTCCATCTCTGTGACAGCAGGACTTGGGGAAAGATGATTAAGAAGAACCTTTATGCATGAAGATAAGTGAATGTAAAAGAATAGTTTATATTCATATCTCAAGAAACAGATGACAAATATGTTTTATTATAACATTTAAAATTATGAAAATCAACTGCATCCTTAGGGAGCTGGCTAATTCTAAAATAGGCCTTTTATATTTGACTCTGAAATAGTTAATAAGTGAACTATGGTCAAATAAGTCTTTAAAAAGAACATGTTTATTAAATCTTGTGTTAAAACCTACTAATAGTGATAAAGTTACTAAAATTCCAATAGTAAAGGAAACCTCTAAAAATTTATGTGCTTCATTTTTTAAAAATAATTAAACTTAAATTCTATCTGTAGTCCTTATTTAAACTGGAGGTTGAAATGTAACATAATTCATGTTAGGAGAAAGTCAACCAATCTAATTTTTTTTTTTAGTTGTAGTCAGAGTTTGTTTTTGTTTTCTTCATTGAGTTTTGGTGTTTTGTCTAAGACCTGAAGGGTTAAATAACCTCCATGGAGCTATGGTGGTGATGGTAGTAGTGATGGTGGGGCTTATAGTCCTTAATCATCACCATCATTATCTTTTAAATATATGCCATTTTTACTGCTTCCAAAATGTCAGCATCTAACTCTTTAGAGTCTGCTGAGACACCCACATCTAGTATCTTTCTTTGTTGGTGAAGTCTTCACACGTGTGACTTCCTCACTGAGATAGTGAGACTCTTCAGATAGACCAGTTTTCTCCTGCATCTAAGCCTCTGCTGAAAATCATGTACTTTTCCCCTCCTTTCCAGAGCATTTAGGCTCAGCAACGGAAACATAAGTAGGAGTTTTTCAGGTGTCCAATGGAAATGTGGAGGCTCCTGGAAAATTTCTCAATCCCAGTGACTTTCTACTTACTAAGACTCAGCCCTAATTGATCATTAGCCCAAGATTACATACTGTTCTTGTCTCTGTCTTTATTCTCTCATCCCCAGACTTCTGAAACTGTGTGGATACTTTGCCCTTCCAGTATCTTATTTCCAAAATTCCCACAAAAATCCCTTGGCATGAGCAGGAGCTGGAGTGCATGCTTTCTAAAATTTCTCCTATGCTGAAACACCTTGAAAATCATGGTTGAAATTGGGATTTAGTCTAAGAATAGAAAATGTATTTTCTGGATGACAGTTCTAGCAGCTTCAGCAAACACAGGAGATTGTCTGAGTGGCTTAAAACACTGATTTTATTATGTTTCACTACTTTATGAGTCAGAAATTGGTTGAGCAATTTTTCTACTCAACATGCCATTGACTTACTAAAGTCATTTATTATTTTCACCTTATGGCTGGGCTTATATGGAGGGTTCAAAAAATTTTACTCAAATGCCAAATACCTTAGCAAGGAAAAAGTATTTGGAGACTTTAGAATTTTACTGTGTTACTACACTCAACCCTCCATATCTACAGGTTCCACCTACAGGTTGAATCCACGGATTAAACTGCAGATGAAAAATATTCCTAAATATTAAAGAAATAAATAATACTAATGTGAGGGACAGAGCAAGAAGAATAGAAGCCTGCACTATTTGTCCCCATCCTCTACTCCCACCTACTACCTGCCCCATCTGGAACACCAAATTTTAATAACTATCTAAACACAGAAAAAAAAAAAAAAAACACCATCACAAGAAACAAACAACAACAGAAAAAACAGCTGAGCAATGATAGTACTTGGTTTTAACTGCATGTCGCTGAAAGAGGCATCAAGGAGGACAGAAGAGAGAGTCCTGAATTGCAGATGCCATCCCTCACCCCATCCCCCATCAGTGACCATGCAGCACGGAAAGGAGATAGAATCTGTGCACTTTGGGAAGAGAGAGTGCAGTGACTGGGGGACTTTATATTGAACTTATTACTGCCCTGTCATATTGGAGAATGAAGTCATACTGCTATACTGGGAATAGCCAGTGCCCACCCGGGGAGGGAGCATTGGGTCCAGCCCTAGCCAGAGGAAAATCAACCATCCCAACATTTGGAACTTGAGTTTTTGACAAGCCTCACAACTGCAGGCTGAAGGGTTCTGGGGTCCTAGGTAAACTTGAAAGACAGTCTCGGAAACATGGTCTGTAATCCTAGGCAACTTTTAGTGCTAGGCTGGGCTTAGAGCCAGTGGACCATGGTGACATGTTACCTAGGGAGACATCAGCTAGTCCAGCTAAGGGAGTGTTTGTACCATCCCTTCCCCAATCCCAGGTAGTGAAACTGGCAGCAACAAAAGTAACTCCTTCCTTCTGCTTCAGGAGAAGAGAGTGGAGAGTAAGGGGACTTTGTCTTGCATTGTGGATACCAGCTCACCCACAATAAGATAGCACATTGGGCAAAGTTTTGAGGCCCCCATTCCAGGCCCTAGCTCTTCTGTGACATTTCTAGACACACTCTAGGCCAAATAGAATCCTCCACCTTGAAGGGAAGAACCCAGTTGTGGCAGGATTCATCACCTGCTGACTAAAGAACTCTTGGGCTCTGGATAACCAGCAGCAATACTCAGGTAGTATGCCATGGACATTGGGTCCTTAGACTTTCCACCTATAGGGGAGATACAGCACATTACAAGCTGTGGTGGCTATGGTGAAAGACGCCTTCTGTTTGAGCAAAACAGAGGGAAAAGCAAAGGAGCTTTTTCTTGTACCTCAGGTACCAACTTGGCCACAGAAGATTAGAGCAACAAGCAAGCTCTTTGGGTTCCTGAGTCCAGGCCTGCACTCTTGGAAAGCACTTTGAACTTGCTCTGGGACAGAAGAAGCCCACTGTCCTAAAGGGTGTCCTCAGGCCTGGCAGTGTTCACCACAATTTGACTGAGGAATGCTTGGGCTTTAAGTGAGCATTGTTGGTGCCTTGGTAGAATCTCTGTGTTCTGGTGGTGGTGGTAGCCACAGGAGAGGCTCTTCTGCTGTGGGAAGTCGGGGGAAGAGCAGGAAGGACTTTGTGTTAAAGTGTGAGTGCCAGCTTAGCCACAGTAGAATAAAGCATTAGGTAAACTGCTAAGATAAAACATTAGGTAAACTGCTAACTCTAATCCCTGGCTCCCAGACAGCATCTCTGAACATGCCCAGGGCCTGGGAGAACTTGCCACCCTAAAGGGAAGGGTGTTGGGCAAGACTCAAATAAATGATATCAGAGATAAAAAAGAGACACTACAATGGATACTGCAGACATTCAAAGGATTATTAGTGGGTACTATGAACCAACAAATTGGAAAATCTAGAAGAAATGGACAAATTCCAAGACACATACAACCTATCAAAAGAGAACTAGGAAGAAATCCAAAACCTGTACAGATCAGTAACAAGTAACAAGATCGAAGCCATAATAATGTCTCCCAGTTAAAAAAAAGAAGCCCAAGACCTGACGGCTTTACTGCTGAATTCTACCAAACACTTAGGAATAACTAATACCAATCCTATTCAAACTACTCAAAAACAATAGAAGAGAAAGGAATGCTACTAAACTCATTCTATGAGGCCAGTATTACCCTGATATTAAAATCATACAAAGAAACATCAAAATAAGGAAACTGCAGGTCAATTATCTCTCATGAATATTGATGCAAATATCCTCAACAAAATACTAGCAAACCAAGGTCAACAGTGCATTAAAAAGATCATTCATCATGAGCAAGCAGGATTTATCTCAGGGATGGAAGAATGGCTCAACATATGCAAATCAATCAATGTAATACATCATATCAACAGAGTGAAGGACAAAAATAATATGATTATTTCAATTGATGCTGAAAAATGATTTGATAAAATTTGACATTATTTTCATGATAAAAACCCTCAGAAAACTGAGTATAGAAGAAACATACCTCAACGTAATAGAACTCATATAGGACAGAGCCATAGCTATTACACTAAAAGGGGAAAACCTGAAAGCCTTTCCAATTAGATCTGGAATATGACAAGAATGCCCACTTTCACACTGTTAGTCAACATAGTACTGGAAGTCCTAACTAGAGCAATCAGGCAAGAGAAATAAAGGCCATCCAACTAAAGGCAGAAAAATGATCATTGTTTTCAGATTATATAAACTTATATTTGAAAAAATCTAAAGATACTACCAATAAAACCATTAAACTGATAAACAAATTCAGTAAAGTTGCAGGATACAAAATCAACATACAAAAATCAGTAGCATTTTCATATGCTGACAGTGAACAACCTGAAAAAAGAAATCAAAAGTGATCCCATTTACAATAGCCACAAATAAAATTAAATACCTAGGAATTAATCAAAGAAGTGAAAAACCTCCTTAATAAAAACTATAAAACACTGATGAAAGAAATTGAAGAGCAAACACACAAAAAATGGAAAGATCTTCCATATTAATGGATTGAAATAATCAATATTGTTAAAATGTCCATACAACCCAAAGCAGTCTCCAGATTAAATGCAATCCCTATGAAAATACCAATGACATTCTTCATAGAAATAGAAAAAATAAAATAAAATTTATATAAAATGACAAAAGACTCAGAATAGTCAAAACTATCATGATCAAAAAGCACAAACCTGGGGGAATCACATTACCTGACTTCAAATTATAGTACAGAGCTACTGTAGCCAAAACAGCATGGTACTGGCATAAAACAGACACATAGGCCAATGGAACAGAATAAGAAACCCTGAAACAAATCCAACGAAAAGTGACTGAACTCATTTTTGACAAAGTTTCCAAGAACATACACTGGAAAAAAGATAGTCACCTCAATAAATGGTGCTGGGAAAACTGGATATCTATATGCTAAAGAATTAAACCACACCTATCTCTCAGCATACACAAAAATAAAATAAAAATAGATTAAAGACTTAAATCTATGTCCTCAAACTATGAAACTACTATGAGAAAACATTGGAGAAACTCTCCAGGACATTGGTCTGAACAAAAATTTCTTGAGTGCCCTACAAGCCCAGGCAACCAAAGCAAAAATGGGCAAATGGGATCACATTAAGTAAAAAGCTGCACAGCAAAGGAAACAATCAACAAAGTGAAGATATAACCCATATAATGGGAGAAAATAGTTGCAAACTGCCCATCTGACAAGGGATTAAAAACCAGAGTATATAAGTAGCTCAAACATATCTTTAGAAAAAATCTAATAATCTTATTTAAAATTAATGGGCAAAATATTTAAATAGACAGTTCTCAAAAGAAGACGTACAAATGGCAAACATACATATGAAAAGGTCCTCAACATCATTGATCATCCAAGAGAGATGTAAGTCAAAACTACAGTGAGATATCATCTCACCCCATCTAAAATGGCTTTTATCCAAAAATAGGCAGTAACAAAGGCTGGTAAGGATGTGGAGAAAAGGAAACTCTCATACACTGTTGGTGGGAATGTAAACTGGTACAACAACTATGTAGAAAAGATTGGAGATTCCTCAAAAAACTAAAAGTAGAGCTACCATATGGTCCAGCAATCCCACTGCAGGGTATATATCCCTAAAAAAGGAAATCAGTATATCTAAGAGGTATCTGCATGCCTATGTTTTTGTAGCATTGTTCACAATAGCCAAGATTTGGAAGCAGTCTATGTGTCCATCGACAAGATGAATGGATTAAGAAAATGTGGCACATACACACAATGTAGTACTACTCAGCCATAGAAAAGAATGAGATCCTGTCATTTGTAACAACATGGATGGAACTGGAGGTCATTATGTTAAGTAAAATAAGCCAGGCACAGAAAGACAAACATTGCATGTTCTCATTTGTGGGATCTAAAAATCAAAACAACTGAACTCTTGACATAGAGAGTAGAAGGATGGTTACCAGAGGCTGAGAAGGGTAGTTAGCGAGTGGTAAGGAAGTTGGAGATGGTTAATGGGTATGGACAATATAATTAGAAATAATAAGACCAAGTATTTGATAGCACAACAGGATGGGTATAGTCAATAATAGTTCAATTGTATATTTTAAAATAACAAAAAGACTATAATTGGATTGTTTATAACACAAGGGATAAATGCTTCAGGAGATAGATACCCCGTTTTCCATGATGTGATTCTTACGCATTGCATGCCTGTACCAGAATATCTCATGTACCCTATAAATATGTACACCTAGGTGTGCCCACAAAAATTAAATATTAAAAAATTTAAAATAATAATGCCAATGCAACAATAAAAATATAAATAGAAATAATATAGTGTAACAACTCTTTACATAGCATTTATGTTGTATTTGCTGTTATAAGTAATCTAGAAATAATTTAAAGTAAATGGGAGAATGTGCATAGGTTTATGGAAATACTACAGCATTTTATATCAGGGAATTGAGCATCCACCTGTTTTGGTATCTGAGGGTGCATACCAATACCTGGATGATACTTAATGAACAAATATGAATGACTATATTTGTTATGTTATTAAATTTTGATTTATTTATTTATACCATCAAAATTTGATTTATTTCTGTTCTCAATCTCTAGGATTTTGCTATTTTGAAATCTATGGAGGTTTAATTTATGCCCAGCAATTGTCCTATGTAGAGTTAAAAGTGGACTGAATATAGTCTATGTATAGTTTAAAAGATAACATATGAAAATTTGTTGTGTATCAAACATCTATTAGAAAGACAATAATTTAACTCTTGTGTAACTGGATAAACAGCTTCAATCAGAAGTGTGCCTACAAGTAACTGATATGTGAAACATTTATAAGTCTTATTCAAATATAAATAATTTCATTATGGTGAGAGAGTCTTACACTTGGCCTAAGATTATTTATAGAATTATTTTGTTTATTGTCATGGTGGCATGTGCTTTTAGTTCCAGCTACTTGGGAGGTGATGCAGGAGGACTGCTTGAGCCCCAGAGTTTGAGGTTGCAGTGAGCCATGATTGTGTCACTGCACTCCAACCTGAGTGACAGAGCAAGACCCTGTCTTAAGTGATTACATAAATAAATATGGGCTACTAAAAAGCCTTTCCCTCTTCCTTTTGCATAAATAGAGCACATATTTATATTTATTCATGTCTTTTAATGCAAATAATTGACTCTTCTTACTGGCTCCTATTTGGTTTAAGGAGTAAAAGTTTAAGCATTCTGTTGGGACAGAATTTTTTTTAAAATACAAAATGATAAAAGTTTTTTTTTTTCTGTTTCCTAAAACAGTTAGTTGAAAATGAGGCAAAATTTTATGTTCCTTATTACTTAATTTTTAAATTTATTTATTTTTGTTTGTTTCTGCTTGAGTAACCCATGGTTAGAGGGGAGTTAAATTTTTGAAAAAGACTATGATACTGTAAGTTAGTAAAGAGCATCTACTATTTAGACAGAATATTCCTGGTCGCAAAGTCAGTAGTCTATAACTATTGGGAGTCTATAACCATTGCAAGATTTGGCTCATGAAATGTTCCTTAAGACTGAATACATGTATAGCCAAACATATTCTTACCACAACTGTTTAAACACTGCTATGTCATGAGATAAATAATGAATTATATTAAAATACTAAATTTATACTACCTTTTGAAATGAGTTTTTATATTAAAAAGTGCTAAAAGTTAAATTATTATCAGGTAGGGATTCATTATGCTTATTTTTCCTTTGAAATGACTTCTTAAAATCTAAAAGGTAAGAATTTCTGACATAAATGTTCTATTCTTGTCTTACAGCCACAGCCTGATATTTTAACATGCAACAATATTACAGGTGTAAATCATTAGATGCACTGGTGAGTAAATATTCTCACTGTTGTAATTCTGTAAGCCCTTGTAAAGGCTAGCTTGCCACTTGTCTGTGTGTTTTACATAAAAACAAGCATAGCAAAACATGTCTATTTAATACAAGATACTTTGTCATGATACCAGAAAAAAAATTAAGAAGAAGGCACAAGCTGAAAGTTGTGTTTATTTGAATATTAGAGTATATGTAAATGCATGTAATTATGGTTTGTGAAAAAATTTTCAGTTGAAAAATTTAAGACTAAATTAATTTATTGAAATTATGTGAAATACATAACATCATCATTAACAATAATAACAAAAACAACAAGAATATCTCTTGTGTCTGTCTTATTAGGTAACATGTTAAGCTTCATAAATGCATTACCTCTTTGAATGATTATAATATATGGACAAAATCATAATGTTTTCACTCTCATTTTATGGATGAGAACACTGAGGTACTAAAATATTTTATAGAGACCATATAGCTAGTAATCAAACTATGTGTTATTTGGGATTGGGAAAAACCTGTGTTGTTTTTCACTATATTTTATTACACAGCATAAAGAGGACATAGTGGAAGCTGAGAGGGAAGAGGAAGGCATAAAGGGTATAAGGCTGGCAGACCAACTCGTGGACAAAATAAAGTGATATTATGACTTGGAAAGGGTAAAAACACATATTAGTTGTATAACTCAAGAAAGAATAAAATCCCACATAAAACTTTCATTGAGAAATATAATTAGTATAATTTGTTTCACTAGGACTGATATAAAGAGATGATAGGAGTCCACTATTATAATTTGAACTCACAATGTTTCCTAAATCTGTAAACTTGATAGGAACTGAGATTACCATCGGTGATTTACAGCCAATTAAAAAATAGAAGTAAAGAATAACTGTTAAGTTTTATTTAATTAAAATTTTAGTACAATTTTTATGCTGTAAACGCAATGCAGAGCTTACTCTCAGTGTAGAAATTAAGAGGAAGTAGAACTTATCAATAAACTTTATTTCCAACAAGCTCCATATTTTAGAGGATCATTGAGGAAATTTAAACTGTAGAAGCTGCTCTCAGAGGTCTAGAAAAATAGATTTGCGTCTGCAATAAACAGTCCTAAATGGCTCTGAGAAGCATTATGAAACGGACAGACATACTCTTGTATGAAGTTCCCCTACTCAGAAAAACAGGCAAACATGGCTCAGGAACGCTATAACCAGGACCTGTTCTACCTTTACTGAACTTCTTGGCAATGTTTAACTCCTTTTCCCGTAACTCCAACCACACCCAAAAGAGATGAACATGTTTACTCTCAGTAAATTAATATAAATACATTTTAAGGTACATGTGCTGAATTTGCAACATATTTAAGTAAAGGAACACTACATTATCCTCCTCTTTAAATGCAACTCAAAATATATGCAATTATTCATGTATTCAATAAAATATATTAGCATTCTACAGGTAAAGATATATCTTCCCTCTACTCTGACCTCCATTTTCAATCAATTTTAAAGTTTTAAATGATTAAGCCTTGAAATAAATGATTACATTTAAAATATTTCTTTAGTTGTTTCCACTTTCCTGGCTGGGAATATGTTTTCATGATTCCAAATTACAAAAAGGAATCTAAACTTTATTCAATACTTACTTTTCAGGTTGTGTTTTTATTGTTATTGTTATTTTTTTAATCTCTTCCTTCCTCGTTTATATCTTTGTTTTTGCCATCTACTCTGCCGAACCAAATCCTAGAAAATCTAGTACCAACTCAAATCAATTTCTTCATGAGGCTGACTCTGATTATTTATTTATTTATTTATTTATTTATTTATTTATTTATTGAGACAGAGTGTCACTCTGTCATCCAGGCTGGAGTGAAGTGGCATAATTTCGGCTCACTGCAACCTCCACCTCCAGGGTTCAAGCGATTCTCCTACCTCAGCCTCCCAAGTAGCTGAGATTACAGTCACTCATCACCCTGCCCAGCTAATTTTTGTATTTTTAGTAGAGACAGGGTTTTGCCATCTTGGCCAGGCTGGTTGCAAACTCCTGACCTCAGGTGATCCACCCACCTCAGCCTCTCTCAAAGTGTTAGAATTACAGGAGTGAGCCACCGCACCCGGCCTAGTAATTTTGTACAATGTTAGTATTACCTGATGCTTCTGAACCCTAGAGTTGAGTTTTTATCATGGAGAATTTTAATTCCAGGGTAGTAAGTGGATTACCAGTCAATATTTTGGGCATCTGGACATTGTCATATATCTAGTATGTATTTCACTTGGACTAAATCATTGGTGAGTGCATACATGCTCACTGAATTTCAGCCTAAATTTTTCCCCAAACTGTGCCCAGGTGTTGGAGTTAATCATAAAAATCAATCTTCCTATCCAGTATGCCAGATCCCAGGTGAGATTAGTGCCCTAAGCTGAATGACAATTAACTTCATGAGTTTCTATGGCTTCTTGCAATAGCTGTCACTTTCCAAAATGGTAAACGATGCTTAGTACACTTGTTTATCTTTACCTTAGGAAAGAGCACAGTTCTACCAATTTATACCATAGTTCCCTACCTGGAAAAATTGTCAAATCTTAATAGCATGCCCAGAATAATTCGTTTTAATGTGCAAAACTGATTTATAGCCTAAGTTCATATAATTTAAACAGGTTTTTTTAATCTACATGATATCTAGTGAGAAATGTAAGAACTGTAAGGAACTTTTCATTATGTGACACTTTCTATGTCATGAAGGATGCCAAGGATTCCAGTTATTATCCTAAAATGGTAATAGTGCTCCCCTTTCCACAGCTTTTATGATAAAGAATATTACCCTACACAAATTTTAATATTTTTCTATAGGTCCACACTGAAAACCACATCTTTAACAATGAACATGAGGGCAGGAGTCATATTATAGAGTGCTTGTAATATGTACATGAAGGATTTGAGGTTTATCTTTAGGATCACAGAAAACCATTGAAATAATTCAAGCCAAAGAATAAGTAATGGCATTTGTATTTTAGAAAATATAACTGGTCTACCATCTACAGAATACAGAATGAATCAGAGGGAGAGAGTCCATGGCATATTGAAGACCTTAAGTAGTCCAAGTGAGAGAAATGGTGACTTTGACCAGAATTGTCTAAAACAATTTAAAAATTAGATTAAAAACAATTTAGAGGTTGATTTTTAAGCAGTAGAAGAGGAGAAGAATAAATTACCAATGTAGAAAAAAACTAGAAAAGATCTAATTTGGAGTTTATTTTGTATGTGTCATTTTCCTCTCTCACTTGAGCTATACTGTCTCTGAAGTTACCTCCACTTTTAAATGTTTTTTAACTTTCTGATTTTTTTGGAGTTAATTCATAAGTAATTGGATAAAAGAAAGTGATTCCATATATAAAAATTATCTACACACAGAAATTTTTAGGAACAAAATTACCTCATAAAAATGTCAAGAGTTCCAACAACAATCTCTGGGTACATTTTTAAATTGTTCCAAAAAATCCATATTAATAGAGATAAGGCCCTGGCTTTATTTTCTGCAAGTGTTTTACACTGGATGTTCTCAGAGGAAATCAATGTGTAATACTAAACTGATTTAGCCATTTTCTCCAGTATTTTCTTCCTTCTCAGATTTATATGCATGCTTTTCTTTTATTCATATAACAAAACATTAAAAATTCAATTTAGAAGAGAACAATTTGAATGCTTAACTAAGATGGAGTCCTTATACTCATCTATTTAAACTTTAGTACGTACACTGGAATCACCTGGGGAGTTTCTTAAAAATACATATTTCTAGGTCCCACATTTGAAATTCCCGTTTCCGTAATTCTGGAGAAATGTTGAGGAATTTTATTTATTTATTTGTTCCTTTATTTATTCATAAGCAATGATTAATGCAGGCAGTACTTGGATCACACTTTGAGAAACAATGCTATTCTGTATCCAAGGAATATTTCACAATGCTGTATTCCATCTCAGACATATAGAAGAGAATAGAGTTAGTACTTCCTAGGCCTATGAATATACTTATTCTCTTAATTGTAGAGTGGTCTATATTTTTTCCCAGAAAAAAAAATCGATATTAAGGGGAAAAATTCCCTATGTGCTCAAAATTAGATAAAGTTGCTAAGACAGGCAGATAAAATGTGAACACTCAATGTTTCTAGGGTTGTGTTGAAAGGGTAGCCCCAGGATGCTAACATCTAGTTTATTGATTATGGGATATAAATATCACATGAGCAATATTAAAACATTCTCATCCTCAGGTCTTATCCCAGATTGATTAAATGAGAATCTGCAGAAGTGAAACCTAACATTTTAAAAATCATCTAGGCAATTCCAATGTGTAGCCAAAGTTGAGAACCACTCATGTAAAACATCAGTCAATGACCAGGCAAAACAGATTTTCAATACAGCTGAGAAATAAGAGAAGAGTGCTTTTCAGGCAGCGAATGAATCTTACATATAGCCTTTATCAGACCAGCCGCTGGTGACCTGAACATTAATTTTGTGTTGTCTTTCTAATAGCAGTAACCACATAGTATGTACTAATTATCAGAGCAAAAACTCATTTTGAGGGACTAGTTTTATAGGTGACAAACTTCCATTGAATATTTATCATTGAATTAATCTAAGCACAATTTTTAATGCACAAAGTCCTTCTGTTTCTCACCAGTTCACTAAACTCCTTTTAAATTTTTCATTTTATGGTTCAAGATGGCAAAGAAACATCTGCATTTCACTTCTGGCCTTGTGTAATTCACCATTTCACAACTAAATGCAAGCAAAAATAGCTGTAAGCCAGACTGGAATCAACTTCAATGCATGGATCTTTTTTAGTTAAAACCTGAGCAATATAAACTACTTTTATAGGGAGGTCTTTTTTACTGGAGAAATTTACTTGCAAGTATGTGTCTTGGAGTTGCTCTTGTTGAAGAGTATCTTTGGGGTGTTCTGTATATTTCCTGAATTTGAATGTTGGCCTGTGTTGCTAGATTGGGGAAGTTTTCCTTGATAATATCTTGAAGAGTATTTTCCAACTTGGTTCCATTCTTCTCATTACTTTTAGGTACACCAATTAAATGTAGGTTTGGTCTTTTCACATAGTCCTATATTTCTTGGAGGCTTTGTTTGTTCCTTTTTATCATTTTTCTCTAATCTTGTCTTCTCTCTTTATTTCATTAAGTTGATCTTCAGTCACTGATGTCATTTCTCCTGCTTGATCAATTTGGCTATTGATACTTGTGTATACTTCACGAAGTTCTCATGCTGTATTTTTCAGCTCCATCATTTCATTTATGTTCTTCTCTAAACTGGTTATTCTAGTTAGCAATTCATCTAACCTTTTTTCAAGGTTCTTAGCTTCCTTTCATTGGGTTAGAACATGCTTCTTTCGCTTGGAGAAGTTTGTTATAACCCACCTTCTGAAGCCTACTTCTGTCAATTCGTCAAACTCATTCTCTGTCCAGTTTTGTTTCCTTGCTGGCAAGGAGTTGTGATCCTTTGGAGGAGAAGAGGCATCCTGGTTTTTGGAATTTTCAGCCTTTTTGTGCTGATTTCTCCCCAGCTCTGTGGATTTATCTACCTTTGGTCTTTGATGTTGGTGACCTTTGGATGGGGTATTTGAGTGGACATGCTATTATTTACTGTTTGTTAGTTTTCTTTCTAACCGTCAGGCCCCTCTGCTGCAGGTCAGCTGGAGTTTGCTGGAGGTCCACTCCCTACCCTGCTTGCCTCGGTATCACCAGCGGAGACTGCAGAACAGCTAAGATTGCTACCTGTTCTTTCCTCTAGAAGCTTCATCCCAGAGGGGCCCCTGCCAGATGCCAGCCAGAGCTCTCCTGTATGAGGTGTCTCTCGGCCCCTACTGGGAGGTGTCACCCAGTCAGGATACATGGGAGTCAAGGACCCACTTGAGTAGGCAGTCTGACCCTTAGCAGAGCTCAAACACTGTGCTGGGAGGTCCACTGCTCTCTTCAGAGCCATCAAGCAGGGACATTTAAGCCTGCTGAAGCTGCACCCACAGCCACCCCTTCCCCCAGGTGCTCTGTCCCAGGTAGATGGGGGTTTTATCTATAAGTTGGTGACTGGGGCTGCTGCCTTTTTTTCAGAGATGCCCTCCCTAGAGAGGACAGATCTGGCAGTCTGGCCACAGTAGCCTTGCTGAGCTGCAGAGGGCTCCACCCAGTTTGAACTTCCTGGTGGCTTTGTTTACACTGTGAGTGTAAAACCACCTACTAAAGCCTCAGCAATGGTGGACGCCCCTCCCCCCACCAAGCTCAAGTGTCCCAGGTTGATCTCACACTGCTGCTGTGCTGGCAGTGAGAATTTTAAGCCAGTGGATCTTAGTTTGCTGGGCTCCGTTGGGGGAGACCTGCCGAGCCAGACCACTTGGCTCCCTGGCTTCAGCACCCTTTTTTAGGGGAGTGAATGGTTCTGTTTCTTTGGCGTTCCAGGCACCACTGGGGTATAGGAAACAATAACAACAACAACAACAATAAAAACTACTGCAGCTAGTTCAGTGTCTGCCCAAATGAGCACCCAGTTTTGTGCTTGAAACACAGGGCCCTTGTTGGCTAGGCACCAGAGGGACTCTCCTGGTCTGTGGGTTGCAAAGACCATGGGACAAGAGTAGTATCTGGGCCAGAGTGCCCGGTTCCTCAGGCTCAGTCCCTCGCAGCTTCCCTTGGGTGGGGGAGAAAATTCTCCGACCCCTTGCACTTCCCCAGTGAGGCAATGCCCCACCCTGCTTCTGCTCTTCTTCCATGGGTTGTACCCACTGTCCAACCAATGAGATGAACTGGGTACTTCAGTTGGAAATGCAGAAATCACTCGCCTTCTGTGTCGATCTCAGTGGAAGCTGCAGACTCGAGCTGTTCCTATTCAGCAATCTTTATCCTGAACCCCGAATTAAGCACTTCTTAAAGTGATCAGTAGAGCTCACAAGGGAAATATGCAGGTATTTTACAAGGGTAGCAGAGAGTGAGGAAATAAATTGCTGAACAAAAATTCCATAATTTACTTTCTAGTATGTCCATTTTTTAGTTTTTGTAAAAATTCTACAATGCTCACATAAAGAAACCAGAGAATTCCTTGACTGTTAACAATCCGGCCCTTACTCCATGGCAATGAGTATTCTTATACCAAATATCAAAATACAGAAGCCAAAAAGTATATGGTGGCTCTTGACAAAAATAAATCAGCTTAAATTATGTGTCTTTCCTCACTTTACCTTGTACACTCTTAACATCTGTATTGCCACTCACACTGTACTTAAAATTATTTCAGTTTTCTGTATCACTATTCTCACCACTGTGTGCCAGAAACTAACTTGATTTTATTTTTAACAACAAATACCTAGCAATCATCTTGCTTCCTAGTAGAAATTCAGTAAACGTCAGATTAATTGTAAGTGACAAATGAAAATCAGCAAATATAAAATGAAATACAACTGACAAATGAGTTATTGAATGTATCTGTGAAGTGCTAAGCATTCAAAGATAAATTATACATCTGAACTAAAGTAATATACCCATTATGTTTTAAGGAGGACAAGCAGATATGCAATTTGTCAGTACTGAAAGTCAGCCTGTTCATAAATCCAGCTAGATTATGTATAAAAGTTCTAGATGAAGACGAGAGAGATAATGATGAATCCTGGAGGTGTTCAATCAGATATGGGGATCAGGTAGATCTTGACAGGCTTAATAGAAAAACTAATAGTTGAGTCAAGTTTGGAAGGATATATAGGAATTCCATATTAGGGAGCAAGGAAGATGTATGGACAGAAATTATAGAGAGTAAAAGTGCATCATCTCTCTCTCTCTCTCTCGCTCTCTCTCTCACACACACACACACACACCCCAAGGGATGAAATGCAAGCATGATTAGATGTTTAGTACTTTGGACTGTAATAATCTCATTCTGTAGATTTTTATCACCTGATTACCCTATTTCCCCTCTTCAGTAAACATTATTATTTTTAGTGTCCTTATTCACAATGCGTTGTGGGTATTTCTCTTATTGATTTATTCTTGTCATAAGGGTCTAGTTCACCGTTTTGGGGACTGTCACTATAGTATTCATGTTGAATCTAAAAAAAGGAAATTATGAAGAAGCAGTGTTCCATACTTCCACCAGAATTCATGAAATGCATTATAAATCTACATACTTATTAGTGCTCTCAGGGCTCTCAAGGGGTCACTTCTCTTCAATGACATTAAAATGGTAATTATATATATATATTTATATATATTATATATTATATATATTATATATATATAATTATATATTATATATATATATATAAAACAAGGAAAGGGAATCAATAAGGTTTTTATTCTGTGTCCATGAGATTCTGACTTGGCTCTCTGCCAGACATATATCTTCTCCTAGATGGCTAGATGGCTCATTGTCTATTTCCTAAAAAGGCAACAGTCTGGCACGAGAGAGAGGGAGGGTCTGGAAAGATGGCAAAGTAAGAAGCACCAGAAATCTGTTCCCTACTTAGATAACAATTGCACCGGCAATCTGATGTAAGTGTTTTGAAATTCTGGAGTCTATTGTATGCTGAAACTTCCACAGGAAGGCTTGAAGTATAAATTAAGATTAAGGTTGATCCATTTCATAACTTAGCACAGTAGCAGCTACCCATCCCTGACTCCTTAGCACCATGCACATATCCCCGGAGCAGCTTCCTCACAGTCTCCAGGAGCCAGGTGGACAAAAAAGATCCTGCCTTCCAAAAATCAAGTATCTGTGCTCTGATTGCTGACTGCTATTTCTAATCATAGAAAAAGAAGTAGCTGACATTATTGTTGCACTTTTCTCCATTGTTGCAAGCCACTCTTTCACTGGCTGTAGTGGCTTCTGGAGTAAATAAAGAGCCTTTAACTTCACTCCCTTCACTTTTCTCCATTTTATCTTTTGGAAATCAGACATGGAAGACTAAACCATTCAAAAGCAACTGCATATAGGTGGAAATTAGAAAGTCACCACACATTCCAGACAAATGTGCAGGCTTGAGAAGACCTTAAGTTTACATTTGAGGCTGATACTCAGCACAGAAGTTATCTACAACAATGGAAAACATGCAAAGAACAAAATTGAAAAATGGAAAACCCTGGGGAAGGGGAAGAATCTGAGTTCCATAGTCACCACAGGCATAAGAAAGCATCAGTAAACTTCAAGAGAGGACAATGGAAATCATTGAGTCTTAGGAACAGAAAAGTGAACAGAACCTAAGGTACCCTATGAAGTGGAAAAAATGAGCATTTGTCAGAGAAATAAATGAGAGGAAAAAAAGGGAATAAAGCCAGTTTGAAGTAGTAGTACCTGAAAAATGTCCACGTTTGATGAATGACATGAATATAAACATTCAAGGGGTTTAATAAACTTCAAGTTTTATTGAACTGAGAGACCTGCAAAAAGACATATTGTAATAAAATCATCAAAAGCCAAAGGCAAAGAGAGACTCTTAAAAGTAGAAAAAGTAACTTGTCATGCACAAGAGATTTTCAATTAAAATTATTAGCAAATTTCTCATCAGAAACTTTTGTAGTCTGAGGCAGTGGGCTGATAAATTCAAATTGCAAAAACAAAAACGAAAACACAAAAACCACTGTCAACCCAGAATAGGCAGAAAAAAAAAAAAGATCAGATGATAGAAAAAAATCTCTCCTGGCAAAACTGTCCTTAAAAAGTGAGGGACAAAGTAAGACATTCCTAGATAAATAAAAGTTGAGGCACTTTGATACCATTAGACCTCACCTATAATAAATGGTAAAAAGAGTCATGTAGGTTAAAATGGAGGATACTAGACAGTAAATCAAAGATGTAAAAACCAATAAAGATCTCAGCAAGGCTAAGTACATGACCAATGATAAAATCTATTATTCTAACAATAATGTATAGTTTCAATTTTTGTGTTCTACATGATTTAAGAGATAATTACATTAAAAATTATTAGTCTAATATCTAGTATTATGATTTTGGTTTGTAACTCCACATTTTGTTTTTTTATATAACCCAAAAGACTAATATATTAAAACACTTATTAGTGTATGTGTTTGGACAAATAAATTTTTAAAAATGTAATTTTGTGACACTAAAACTAAAGGAGGTGGGAATCAAGCTGTTAGAAAAGCCTATATTTTGTATGTTATTAAAGTTAAGTGATGTGATTTGTCTGTGTCCCCATGCAAATCTCATCTTGCATTGCACAGGGGCAGTTTCCCCATACTGTTCTTGTGGTAGTGAATAAGTCTTACAAGACCTGATGGTTATATAAAAGTTTCCCCTTTCACTTGGCTATCATTCTGTTTTTGCTGGCTGCCATGTAAAATGTCCCTTTGCTTTCCTTTCATCTTCCACCATGATTGTGAGGCCTCCCCAGCCATTTGGAACTGTGAGTCCATTAAACCTCTTTCTTTTATAAATTACTCAGTTTGACTATGTCTTAATAAGCAGCATGAGAATGGACTAATACAATAAATTGGTAGTGAGAGAATGATGCTGCTCTAGAGATACTGAAAAAATGTGGAAGTGACATTGGAACTAGGTAACAGGCAGAGGTTGAAACAGTTTGGAAGGCTCAGAAGAAGACAGGAAAATGTGGGAAAGTTTGGAATTTCCTAGAGACTTGTTAAATAGCTTTGACTAAAATGCTGATAGTGACATGGACAATAAAGTCCAGGCTGACATGGTCTCAGATGGACATGAGAAACTTTTTGGGAACTGGAGTATAAGTCACTCTTGCTGTGCTTTAGAAAAGAGACAGGCAGAATTTTGCCCCTGCCCTAGAGATATGTGGAACTTTGAACTTGAGATAGATGATTTAGGGTATCTAGGGGAAGAAATTTCTTAGCAGCAAAGCATTCCAGAGGAAGCAGAGAATAAAGATTTGGAAGATTTTCAGCCTGATGATGCAATAGAAAAAAAAAAAAATTCTGAGGAGAAATTCAAGCCAGCTGCAAAAATTTGCATAAGTAACGAGGAGCAAAGTGTTAATCACCAAGACAATGGGGAAAATGTCTCCAAGGCATGTCAGAGACCTTTGTAGCAGTGCCTCCCATCATAGGCCTAGGAGGGAAAAATGGTTTTGTGAGCCGGGCCCAGGGCCTGCCTGCTCTGTGCAGCCCCGTGTCCCAGCCACTCCAGCTGTGCCAAAAAGAGACAAAGATACAGTTCAGGCCATGGATTCAGAGGTTGTAAGCCCCAAGCCTTGGCAGTTTCCACATGATGTTGAGCCTGCAGGTGCTCAGAAGTCAAGAATTGAGGTTTGGGAACCTTTGCCTAGATTTCAGAGGATGTACAGAAATGCCTGGTTGTCCAAGCAGAAGTTAGCCTCAGCAACGGGGCCCTCATGGAGAACCTCCTTTAGGGCAGTGTGGAAGGAAAATGTGGGATTTAATGGCTGCCCTATTAGATTTCAGACTTGCATGGGACCTGTAGCCCCTTTGTTTTGGCCAATTTTTCCCATTTGCAATGGGTATAGTTACTGAATTCCTGCACCCCCATTGTATCTAGGAAGTAACTAACTTGCTTTCAATTTTAGAGGCTCATAGGTGAAAGGGACTTGCCTTGTCTCAGATAAGACTTTGGACTGGGGACTTTTGAGTTAATGCTGAAATGAGTTATGACTTTGGGGACTGTTGGGAAGGCATGATTGGTTTTGAAATGTGAGAACATGATATTTGGGGGAGCAGGGTGGAATGATATGTTTTAGCTGTGTCCCCACCCAAATCTCATGTTGAATTGTAGTTCCTATAATTCCCATGTGTTGTGGGAGGGACCTGTCAAGAGATAATTGAATCACTGGTGCAGTTTCCCCCATACTATTCTCATGGTGGTGAATAAGTCTCATGAGATCTGATGGTTATTTAAGGGGTTTTCCCTTTGGCTTGGCTCTTATTCTGTCTTTGCTGGCCACCATGTAAGACATCCTTTTGGTCTTCCTTCATCTTCTGCCATGATTATGAAGCCTCCCCAGACATATGGAACTGTGAGCCAATTAAACCTCCTTTTCTTATAAATTATCAATTCTCTTGTATGTGTTAGCAGGGTGAGAACTAACTAAGACAAGCTGTGATATTTGTTTTCTACATGATTTAAGAGACAATTACATTAAAAATTATTAGTTTAATAGCTGGTATTATAATTTTGATTTGAAACTCTACTTTTTTTTACATAACTCAGGAGACTAATGCATTACATACTGTTTAGTGTATATATTTGGACAAATATATGTATAAATGTGTAATGTGTGACATTAAAAATAAAAGAGGTGGGAATTAAGCTGTTAAAAAAGCCAAGATTTTGTATGTGATTGAAGTTAAGTGATGTTGTTTGACTGTGTGTCCCCACCCAAAATCTCATCTTGAATTGTAGCTCCCATAATCATCACATGTCCTGGGAGGGACCCCATGGAAGGTAATTAAATCATTGGGGCAAGGTTTTTCCATGCAGTTCTTATGATAGCAAATAAGTATCATGATCAACTTGAGATTTTTATGGGGACAAATATCTAAATAATATCAAACATATTGTTCTTTTTTATTGATGAGCAGCATTCATTATTAGGGATAGGCCACAATTTGCTTAAACATTCACCTGTTGAATGACATCAAATTATTTCTAATTTTTGCCATATAAATAAAACATTTGGGTACAACTTTTTGTGTAAACATAAGTTTCTCTTTCTCTGGGGTAAATACCTAGGAGAATAATTGATGACTGGCGTAGTGACTGGATATTTAGTTTTTTGTTTGTTTGTTTGTTTGTTTTTTTCTGGTTTGCCTGTTTGTTTAAGAATCTGCCCAACTGTTTTACATAGGGACTGTACCATTTTACATTCCACCAGCAATGCGTGATCCAGTTTCTCTGCATTCTCATAAACATTTGGTGTTGTAAATACATTTCATTTTTTTTTCATTCTGGTAGATATATAATAATTTCCTATTGTAGTTTTAATTCAAGTTTTCCTAATGGATAATGATGTTGAAACTTTTTAATCTGCTTATTTGCCATTTGTACATTCTCTCTGGTAAAATGTGTGAAATATTTCTTCTTATTTGCTTATCTGCCATTTGTACATTCTCTCTGGTAAAATAGGTGAAATGTTTCTTCATGTTTTTTGTCAATTTTCTAATCAAATCATTTGTTTACTCACTGTTGAGTTTTGAACATTCTTCATGTATTCTGGGTACTACTCTTTTGTTTCATATGTGATTTGTAAATATTTTCTTCCACTCAGTAATTTGTATTTTCATCCTCTTAAAGGAGTCACAGAGAAAACCTTTTTTTTGGTTTGGATTAAGCCCAATTTATAAATTTTTCTTTTATGTACTGTGTTTTTGCTGTCATGTCTAAGAATTTTTTGCCTACCCAAGGTCATGAATATTTCTTTCTATTCACTTTTCTAAAAGTTTCATATTTTATATTTAACTCTTTTTTTTTTTTTGAGGCAGAGTCTCACTCTTCGCCCAGGCTGGAGTGCAGTGGCGCAATCTCGGCTTGCTGCAAGCTCCACCTCCTGGGTTCACACCATTCTCCTGCCTCAGCCTCCCAAGTAGCTGGGACTACAGGTGCCCACTACCATGCCTGGCTAATTTTTTTTGTATTTTTAGTAGAGACGGGGTTTCACCATGTTAGCCAGGATGGTCTCAATCTCCTGACCTCGTGATCCGCCCAACTCGGCCTCCCAAAGTGCTGGGATTACAGGCTTGAGCCACCGTGCCCAGCCTATATTTAACTCTTTAATCCATCTGGAGCTAATATTTTTAGAAGATGTGATGATTACATCAAGGATTTGTTTTGTTCTGTGTCTTTGTGTATTTTTTGGCCTATATATACACAATTGCTCCAACATCATTCCTCTATATAAGGCTATCTCTTTTCTATTGAATTATTTTGAAATTTGTAAAAAGTAATTTGAGGATACTTGAATGTGTCTATTTTGTGTGGGTTTTTTTATTATGTTTTATCAATCTGTGTGCCAATCCAACTTCAATATCACAATCCTAATATCTGCATCTATATAATACAATCTGATAGACTGATTCTGCCTACTTTATTCTTCTTTTCCAAATTAGTGTTATTTATTATAGTATCTTTCCCTTTCCACATACATTTTAGAATAATCTTTTACATACCTACAAAAAATGAGACCTAAATTTTAATAGGAATTGAGATAAATCTGTATATCACTATGCAAAGAATTTATATATTTACTATGATGATCTTTCAAACCGTGAACATGATAATGATTCTCTATTTATATCTTTGATTTTTTTCTGTTTTATAGGTTTCAGCATACAAATCTTCACCACACCCAGCTAATTTTTTGTATTTTTAGTAGAGACGGGGTTTGACCATGTTGGCCAGGATGGTCTCGATCTCCTGACCTCATGATCCACCTGCCTCGGCCTCCCAAAGTGCTGGGATTACAGGCCTGAGCCATGCACCTGGCCTGACTGCTGAAAACTATGAAGCCTCACCTCTTCTATTTTCTTTCGTGCCCCATATATGAATAAGTACATAAGAAAACTTAAGTGTTTTTTCTTTTGGATCCTGTGGAAGGTTTAGACAACATGGGCCCCTGCTAATGAAAGAAAACTCATGTTGGCCCCCATGCCTAACCACAATAATATGCCAGAAAGTCCCCTTTCTTTGTTCTCTGAAGCCAATTTTGGACCTGCTTGAAGGACTGTGCTGTTATTCCCAGGCACGTCAACTATGCAAGTAGTAAAACATTTCATATCCTCGTGTGTGTGTGTGTGTGTGTGTGTGTGTGTGTGTGTGAAAGAGAGAGAGAGAGAGGTTGATTGAGAGAATCAGTTTAGGTATGAGAAGCAACTTTTATGTTGGCAAGGTATCCCCGCTCTGACTTTGCAGAAGGCCACAGAAACCTCTGTTGTTCTTCACTTTATTTTAGTTTTTGCTTATTACATTGGCTGAAATTTACAGCACTATATTGAAAAAAAGTGATGAGAACAGACATCCTTGCCTTATTCCTGAACATAAAACAAAATCATTCAGTCTTTCCACATCAAATGTAATGTTAGCTGTAGGATTTTTGAAAATGTTGCTTATCAAGTTAAGTAAGAGCCAATCTATTCCTAGTTCTCTGGGAATATTTATCATAAGTAGGTTTTAAATTTTATCACATGCTTTTTCTACATCAATTTATCTTTTTATGTATTTTTTTTTCTTTTTTTAGCCTGTGAATTGGTTTACCCTGATTGGTTTTTGAATATTTAAATAGTTCTGCATTCTTGGTATAAAATATATTTGATCATGATATAAATTTTTAAACATTTACTGAATTTCATTTGGTAATACATTTTGTTAAGAATTGTGTTCCTGTTCATCTGGTTCAGGAGCCTAAGCTGCCTCACCCTTCCTGTGGAAAGGTCATGATGCAACAGGACCCTCTATGCTCTATGCTCAGGCAGATCCCCAGGTATTTGAAGCACTTGCTGTCCTGGATCAACAGGCTGCACTTCCTGTGCAGAGACCATGGTAAAGCAGGGTCCTCTCAGCTTCTCACCCTGGCATACCTCCAGGGATTCAGAGACCCACTTTTCTGGATCAGAAGCCTAAGCTGCGCCACCGATCTCATGAAGAGATTGTAGTTCAGCAGGGTCTTCTACACTTCACACCTAGGCAGATCTCCAGGCATCAGGAATACCCACTCCCCATGAGTAGTTAGGCCAACCCCAAACCCAATGCAGAGAATCTTGGGCTGAGATTTCACAGCTCCATGACAAGATATACCTATGGGTGCTTGTTGGCTGCCCACTGGACCTCCCTTGGCACTGGTGCTTGTGCTTGTCATTGGGGAACGTGTATGTGGGCCTGCCTGGACCAGCCGTGTTCATCTTCATCCCCAACTCCTGAACTCAGACTACTGTGAGTTCCATGGTTCAGCCCATTGCCTGAGGCAACAGAAAGCTTCTTTCAGTAAGTAAGAATTAAGTACAGACTCATCTGCTTTGGTGGCAGTCAGTTCTTACCCATAAGCATCATCTACTGACTTTTAGGTTGAACCTCACAGCTCAATATAAAACATGCTGACCAAAGTCCACAATGCTCTGGAATCAAAGGCAAAGAACCCTACCCAACTCTACAGTCATATCCTCTAAGTATGACTTAGGCAGAAGGAAAGAAAAAAATTCTATCCACATGAAAATAAATACAAAAATTGGAAGTGTTTTCAGATAAGAAGGAACCAGGGCAAGAGTTCTGGCACCATAAAAAATCTCGATGTTTTGACAACACCAAAGGATCATACTAGCTCTCCAGTAATGGTCTCTAACCAAAATGGAAACTCAGAAATGACAGAATTCAAAGCATGGATTGTAAGAAAGCTCAGTGAGATCCTAGACACAATTGAAAATAAACACAAAGAAACTTCTAAAGCAATGCATAGAATGAAGGAAGAAATAAACATCTTATAAGGAAATCAATTAGGACTTTTGGAATTGAAAAATTCACTTAAGAAACCTCAAATACAATTGAAAGCTTTATCAATAGATTAGACCAAGCAGAAGAAACACTTTTATAGCATGAAGACTGGTCTTTCAAACTGATACATGCAGACAAAAATAAAGAAAAATAAGTTTTTTAAAATAAACAAAGTGTTTGAGAAATACAGGATTATGTCAAGTTACCAAACCTATGAATTATTGGCATCCTTGAGATAGGAGACAAGGTAAATAACCTGTAAAACATATCTGAGAGAATAATTCAAAAAAAGTCCCTAATTTTGCCAAAGAAGTAAACATCCAGATATAAGAAATCCAGAATGCACCTGCAAGATACTATACACAATGAACGTCACTGTAAAGGGTCAACACTAAAAACATCTTAAAGGCAGCTAGAGAAAAAGATGAGATTACAAACAAGGGAAACCCCATCAGGCTAACAACAGATTTCTCAGCAGAAATCTTATAAGCCAGAAGAGATTGGGGGCCTATGTTTGCATTATCCAAAAAAAAAAAAAAAATTCCAACAAGAAATACATATTCTGCCAAACTAAGCTTCATAAGCTAAAAAGAAACAAAATAGTTTGCAGACAAGCAATCATTAACAGAATTCATTACCACTAGACCAGTCTTACAAGAGATCCTTAAGGGAGTTCTAAACATGGAAATAATAGAATAGATACCTGCTACCACAAAAACACACTTATGTACATAGCCCACAGATTCGATAAAGCAGCTACACAATAGAATCTGCAAAGCAACAGGCTAACAACTTCGAGATAGGATCAAATATTTCACATATCAATATCAATCTTGAACGTAAATTGTCTGCCCCCTCCACATATAGGGAACAGAGAAGTGAATTTGATAAAAACAAAACAAAACAAACAAAAAAACCAGGATCCATCCATCTGCTGTCTTCAGCATACCTATCCCACACATAATGACACTTATAGGCTCAAGGTAATGTGTTAGAGAATGATGTATCACACAAATAGAGAACAGAAAAGAACATAGGTCACTATTCTTATGTCAGATAAAACAAACTTTAAAACTGATAACAGTCAAAAGAGACAAAGAAGGGCATTACATAATGATAAAGGGTTCAATTGCACAAGAAGACATAACTATGCTAAATATATACAGATTCAACATTGGACCAACTAGACTCATAAAACAAGTACTTCTAGATATACAAAAAAACTTATCCACACAACAGTAGTGGGGGACTATGACATCCGACTGACAGTGATAGACAGAACATTGAGGCTGAAAACTAACACAAAAATTCTAGACTGAAATCTCACAATTGACTAATTTGTTCTAATAGAGATCTACAAAATATTTCACCCAGTAACCAGAGTTTATATTCTCGTTCACACATGAAACATACACTAAAATTGACTACATGCTTGGCCACAAGGAAGTATCGATAAATTTTGAAAAATAGAAATCATACCAACCACACTCTCAGATCACAGTGAAATGAAAATAAAAATAGAAATCAATACCAAGAAGATGTCTGAAAACCACATAATTACATGGAAATTAAACAACTTGTTTAAAGTCATTCAGGAATGACTTTTGGTTAAACAATGAAATTAAGGCAGAAATCACAAAAAAAAAATTGAAATAAATGAAAACAAAGTTACAAACCAAAAATCTCTGAGATGCTGCAAAAGCAATGTTAAGAGGAAAGATTCTAGAACTAAACACCTACATTAAGAAGTTAGAAAAATCTTAAATTAACAATCTAATATTACACTTAAAGGAAGTAGGGAAAAAAAGAAAAAAACTAACCCCAAAGCTTTCTGAAGAAAAGAAATAATTAAAATTAATTTCATAAGGTAGAGATTAAAAAATTTTAAAAAGGAATCAAAAGAACCAAACGTGGTTTTTTGAAAGGCTAGAAAAGTGTTGCGAGAAGTCAGGGACCCCAAATGGAGGGACCAGCTGAAGCCATGGCAGAAGAACATAAATTGTGAAGATTTCATGGACATTTATTAGTTCCTCAAATTAATACTTTTATAATTTCTTATGCCTGTCTTTACTGCAATCTCTGAACATAAATTGTGAAGATTTCATGGACACTTCCCCAATCAATACCCTTGTGATTTCTTATGCCTGTCTTTAATCTCTTAATCCTGCCATCTTCGTAAGCTGAGGAGGATGTATGTCACTTCAGGACCCTGTGATGATTGCGTTAACTGCATAAATTGTAGAGCATGTGTGTTTGAACAATATGAAATCTGGGCACCTTGAAAAAAGAACAGGATAACAGCAATGTTCAGGGAACAAAGGAGATAACCTTAAACTCTGACTGCTGGTGAGCCAGGTGGAACAGAGCCATATTTCTCTTCTTTCAAAAGCAAATGGGAGAAATATTGCTGAATTATTTTTCTCAGCAAGGAATATCCCTGAGAAAGAGAATGCATCCCTGAGGGGAGGCCTCTGAAATGGCCACTTTGGGGACGGCTATCTTTTACGGTCATAGCTAATAGATGAATTAAGCCCCGGTCTCCTGTAGCACTCCCAGGCTTGTTAGGATGAGGAAATTCCTGCCTAATAAATTTTGGTCAGACGGGTTGTCTGCTGTCAAACCCTGTCTCCTGATAAGATGTTATCAATGACAATGTGTGCCCGAAACTTCATTAACAATTTTAATTTTGCCCCGGTCTTGTGGTCCTGTGATCTCACCCTGCCCCCATTTGCCTTGTGATATCTTATCACTTCGTGAAGCATGTGATCTCTGTGACCCACACCCCATTCATACACACCCTCCCCTTTTGAAAATCACTAATAAAAACTTGCTAGTTTTACGGCTCAAAGGGCGTCACAGAACCTGCAGACATGTGATTTCTCCCCTGGACACCCAGCTTTAAAATTTCTCTCTTTTGTACTCTCTCCTTTTATTTCTCAGACCGGCCAACACTTAAGGAATATAGAAAAGAACCTATGTGAAATATTGGAGGTGAATTTCACCAGATAGAAAAGATTTATAGACTGCTAGCTAAAGAAACAAAATGAGAGAAGATACAAATAATCACAATCAACAAAAACAAAAGTGACATTACAGCTGATCCCACATAAAAACAAAAGACCCTCAGAGACTATTTTGAACACCTCTCTGCACACAAACTAGAAAACCCAGAAGAAATAGATAAATTCTTGGAAACAGACAACCTACCAAGATTGAAACAGGAAGAACTTGAAACCCTGAAGAGACAAATACTGAGTTCAAAATTGGATCAGCAATAAAACCCTACCAAACAAAAAAAACTCTGGACCAGGTGAATTCAAAGCAGAGTTCTACCAGACAGACAAACAGTCAAAGAGCTGAAACCAATTCTACTGAAACTATTCCAAAAACTCAAGGAGGAGGGACTCCTCCCTAACTCAGCTAGCATCACCTTGATATAAAAATCTGGCAAAGACACAATTAAAAAAAAAACTGCAGGCCAATACACCTGATAAACACAAATGTAAAATCCTCAACACCACACCAGCAAACTGAATCCAGCAGCACATCAAAAAGCTAATCCACCAGAATCAAGTAGGCTTTATTCTTGGAATGAAAGTTAATTCAACATATGCAAATCAATAAATGTGATTCATCACAAAAATACAACTAAAAACAAAATACACATGATAATGTCAACAGATGCAGAAAAGGCTTTTGATAAAATCTAACATCCCTTCATGTTAAAAACTCTCAACACACTAGGTGATGAAGAAACACATCTGAAAAGAAGAGCCATCTGTGACAAAATCAAAGCCAGTACCAAACCAAATGGGCAAAAGCTGGAAGCACTGTCCTTCAGGACCAGTGAAAGACAGGGATACCTACTCTCACCACTACTATTTAACATAGTACTGCAAGTTCTAGCCAGAGCAATCAGGAAAACAAAAGAAATAAAAGGCATCAAGATAGAAAGAGAGAAAGTCAAACTCTCTCTCTTTGCAGACAATATGATTTTAAACCTGGAAAACTTAAAAGCTTTGCCCAAAAGCTCATTGAGCTGATAAACAGTGTCATCAGTCTTTAGGGATACAAAATCAATGTAGAAAAATTAGTAGCACTTCTAAACACCAACAGCATCCAAGCTGAGAGCCCACTCAAGAGCACAATCCCATTCACAATAGCCACAAAAAACAAAGTAAAATACTCCCAAATGCAACTAACCAGACAGCTGAAATATCTCTACAATCTGAAAAGTACAGTGAGTTGAGAAAACACTACTCAAAAAAGTCAAAGATGAGACAAACAAATGGAAAAACATTCCATGTCCATGGAGAGGAAGAATCAGTACTGTAAAAATGGCCAGACTACCCAAAGAAATTTACAGATTCAATGCTATTCCTATCAGACTACCAATGACATTCTTAACAGAACTAGAAAAAAAAAATTCTTAAATTCATATGAAACCAAAAATATACCAAATAACCAAAGCAATTCTAAGCAAAAAAAAAAAAAAAGCTGTTACTCAATTTCATGTTGAGTAACTCATCACGTTACTCAACTTCAAACTATACTACAGATACCAATCTTCACATCTGTGCCTACAGGATGTGGCTGAGAAAAAGCTGCAGTCCTGGGAAGGGAACCATGTCTGTCTCTGACACAGCTCGGGACAATAGTCCAGGGAGATCTCCATACAGATCATGCCTATATCTTAAGAAGGGCAGACTTAGGGCTGCACCCACTTGGGGAGGAGGTGGGTGCACTTCATGCAGCCATGGGCATTCCCAGGGTGCACATAGATAAGAATGGAGTCGATGGCCTTCACTGGTCAATTACTCTTCTGCAAATCATGTCTGCTTCCCGAAGAAAACTACAGGCCAATATCCCCGATGAATGTAGATTTAAAAACATATACCACAAGGCTACAATAATCAAAATGGCATGGCACTTGCACAAAAACAGACACATCAACAAATAGAACAGAATAGAAAGTAAGAAATAAGCTGCATGCCTACAACCATCTTCTGATCTTCAGTAAAGTAGACAAAAACAAGCAACAAGGAAAGAACTTTCTATTCAATAAGTGGTTCTGGGATAACTGGCTAGCTATATGCAGAAGATTAAAGCTGGAACCCTTTCTTACACAATATACAAAAATCAACTTGAGATAGATTAATGACTCAAATAAAATCTAAAACTATTAAAACCATAGACAAAAACCAAGAAAATAGCATTCTGGACATAGGTCCTGACAAAGATTTCATGAGGAAGATGCCAAAATCAATTACAACAGAAACAAAAATTGACACATGGGACCTAATTAAACTAAAGAGCTTCTGCACAGCAACAGAAACTATGAATAGAGTAAACAGATACCCCACAAAATGAAAGAAAATATTTGGAAACTATGCATCTGAGAAAGGTCTAATATCTAGAATCTATAAGGAACTTAAAAAAAGAATTACAAGCAAAAACCAAACAACCCTATTAAAAAAAAATGGGCAAAAGAAATAAAAAGACACTTTCCAAAGAAGACATACACATAGCCAATAAGCATATGAAAAAGTGTTCAACAACACTAATCACTGGAGAAATGCAAATAAAAACCACAATGAGATATTATCTCACACCAGTCAGAAGAGCTGTTATTAAAAAGTAAAAATTAACAGATGCTGGTGAGCCTGCAGAGAAAAGGGAAGCTTAAACCCTGCAGTTGGGAATGGAAATTAGTTCAGCCATTGTGGAAAGCAGTGGGAAAATTTACCAAAAACCTTAGAGCTAACATTCGACCCAGAAATCCCATTACTTGGAATATATCTACCCAAAGTGATCTAAATCATTCTCAAATTATCTTATAAAGCTAATATTACTCTAACAATAAAATCTGACAAAAGCAGAACAAAAATAAAATTGATGAACCAATATTGCCCATAAGTGTGGTAGAAGGCTGGAAAATTGGCCCACAGAGATATCCAGGTAAAATTTCTGAAATTCATGAATGTTAGTGTATTTAGAAAAAAAGGCCAGGTGCAGTGGCTCACGCCTGTAATTCCAACACTTTGGGAGGCTGAGGCGGGCGGATCACAGGGTCAGGAGATCGAGACCATCCTGGCTAACATGGTGAAACCCCGTCACTACTAAAAAAAAGCTGGAAATGGCAGCATTTTGATGAGTTTTTATTTGTTGTTTTTTTTTTTTTATTTTTAGTATGCACTTACTGGCACTTTTGGGTTGCTATCTTCTCTGACACCTCATCCAATATATAAGTTGCAAAAATAAAACCAGGGATCTCACCACCATGTCATTCTTCATGTCCTGAGATTCTCAGCCATTCTCATTTCTTTCTGCCACTTTTCAGAGTCTTCTTATGTTTGTTTTATGTATAATTTCCACAGCTTTTAAAAAATTTGCCCAGATAACTTGTTTTGACAAGTGTAAATAGCAGAAGTGATATATGTCAATTCAAAAATGAAAATTTTAGACAAAGCAAGTAATATCATCACTGCACTTTTGTTTTTTGCAATCTAGTAGGTCAACACCTTCTTCTTATTGATATGTCAACACTTTTCATAAATCTTGACCCTCAAAGAATAGAAAAAGAAATGGAATCTGATTTTCCATAGACTATCATATAAAATGAGAATATGTTTGTATTTAAAAAAATACTAGAATTATCTAACACTCTTTAAATTGATTTATCTCACATCACTTCCTTTGCCTACAAATCAATTAAAACTGTGTTTGGCAAGGTGTGTGTATCCTTGAGATTATTTATGACAGAAACTGTTAAATCCACTGATGGAATACAAAATAGTAAAATCACTTTGGAAACATTTTTCAGTTTCTTACAAAGTGAAACTCATACTTACCATATGATCCAGCCATCTCACTCCTACATATTTGCCCAAAGAAACTAAAAATTTATGTCCATACAAAGGCTTATGCATTAATGTTCATAGCACTTACATTTGTGGTAGCCAAAAGCTGGAAAGGCTCCAACTGCCCAATAACTTACTCATTATGATATAACTGTAAACAAGCTGTTATATAGCCAAACAATGCAATATTGCTCAGCAATAAGACTGAATAAACTATTGATATCAACAGCAACATGGATAGATCTCACAAAATTATGCTACATGACTTAAAGACAAAAAAGTGCATGTGCATAGTGTATGATTTCATTTATATATTATTTTAGAAAATGGAAACTAACCTACACTACTAGTTTCTACACTAGTAGAAAGCAGAGCAGTGATTTCCTGAGGACAGTGGGTAAGGCAAAGATACACCAAGAGAGTGATTAAAAAAGGTAACAAAGAAACTTTTAGGGTAATAGATTTGTAATATTAAACATGGCAATTGACAAATATATACATAAATCAAAATTTGTCAAATAATAAACTTTATGTGCAGTTTACTATATAGCAATTACATCTCAATAAAGTTGATGAAAACCAAACCAGAGTTAAAAAGTCTAAGTTGTTAAACTAGTAAATAGAAAATTCTTCCGAAGGTCTGAACTTTTTATCACATCATTTAAGTTCTTTCCATCACTTTGGAATCTTGGGTTCTTGCTCATTTTTTAATTGCCTAAAATGTTCCTTACAATCTCTATATTCATATGAGTTTGCAGCACACTTAAAAATAATGTGCAAATTACAGCAAGAACTTTATAATTTTGTCAATATCACAATATAAAACACAAAATGTAAGCAAGTAGCAAGGGTGTTAATGAGATTTTAGAAAATCCATGTATGAAAATAACCTCAAAGCTTTATTGTTATAAAAATTATAGAGGTACAAACATTTGTGCAGCTGTGTCAGAATGCAATATGTTGTTCATTTACATCTTAACAGTATTGAATATGTTTATTTTTTAGTTTAACCAGCCTGGGAGAATTTTCTGGTATTATTTCCTTTTTTTCCCACATCAGAGTAATGTATAAAGATGTACATTTAAGATTTTATGTTAAATCTAAAAATGCTGCATATAAAGCAAACTACAATAGCAATTTCCTCAAACTATAAAGAATGTAAGTCACATGATTCTTCTGAAATATGTGGCCAGATAGCTAGGAGATACTGAAACACACTACCAAAATCTTTTCTGGTGATTAGGCACCAATCAGTATGAGTTTTTAATACTAGGTGACCATGATATGGTAGAGCTATAAGTAGTACCTAGTAGTGAACGTTATAATTCTCTTCTAAAAGTCATCTCACTTAGCATCTAAAAATAAGGAATCAACCCCCCTATCTAGACAATATATAAAGCTCTCAAATCTTACTGATTAGAATTATAAACATTTCCTTTGAATATCTTCATTAAAATATATTCGTATCAGAAATATCACATGTATTCATTATTAGTAGTGCTTATTATATGTCCTCTATCATTCTAAGTGCTATCCAGGCATTAATTCCCTCAATCCTTATAAAAATACTATGAGGTAGATAATAGTATTATTCTAATTTTAACAGAAACATAAACTTTGGCTCACGGAGGCTAATGTAAGAGCGGTTTATGAGTTGAATTGTGTTTCCTATACTCCAACTTATATGATGAAGTCCTAACCTCCTGTGCCTTATAATGCGAACTTATTTGTAAATCAGACCCTTGCAGAGTTAATTAGTTAAGATGAGATCATACTGGAATAGAATGGGCCCCTAATCCTACATGACTGCTACCCTTACAAAAAGGGAAATTTGGATACAGAAACACACACAGGGAGAATGTGAAGATGAAGGCAGAGATGGGGTGTTACAGTAGAAGTCAAGAAAAACAATCCAACTCATAACAATCCCTTACCTTAACTACCCTGAGATGATGTTTCTGCATCAGGTAAAATTAAAATAATAATACTATAGGTTTCATAGTATTTCAATGAGAATTTCAAATTAATACCTAGATACCAAAGATTGCCAGGAAATCACAAAAAGCTAGGAGCAAGGCATGACACAGATGCTCCATCACAGCTCTCAGAAGTAACCCATCCTACCAACACTTTGATTTCTGACTTCTAGCACCAAGAACAGTAAGGCAATATACTTCTGTTCTTTAAATATTCTGGTTTGTAATACTTTGTTATTACAGCTCTAGTAAACTAACACAGAAATGAAATCCAGACATCCGGCTCCAAAGTATTACTATGCTATGTATTCCAAACACATAAAAATTACATTATAATTCTATATCAGAAAGGAAAATATTGAGTTCTAAGAAGAAGGACTTAGAAATGGATCAAAGGAAAAAATCTGAAGACAGAAATATATGTACTGAATATGATAGAGAGTCCCAGCATTCTGAATGAAGGAATCACAAGTCTCTCGAGTATTGGACATAGAGTAGGAGAAAGGAGAGAAGGGGAGCCTGGTGGAATGGAGGAACAATGACACTAAAGGAAGAGTAGAATCAACTTACAAAAACTTTACTTATTTTTCAAATGTGCCTATAAGTTTGACCGTGCCTAAACCCTACTGTGATGAAAAGTCCAAGAAACAGGTGAAAAAAAAAAATACTTCATTGCAAAACCAGGAGGGTGGCTAGAATTATAGTAAATTGCCTCTGTCATAGAATAGCTCTCATAAATAACCTCAAGTATGGCTAATTTAAAATTTCAGGCCATTTGACCTGAAAAAGTCAATGACTTGTCCCTCAAATATCTTATATCCAGAAAATAACTTGTTCTGTAAAAATCTGAAGTGTCAAAAAAAAAATCAGTTGACATTTAGTGTTGCCAAAAAGAAATCTAAACCTAACATAACACTTTTTATTTTGTTTTTTGTTTTGGCAGAAAAGCTATTAAGTTCTTTCTAGAAGCATTGAAATTTTTCTCTCTGCAGGATAAGCCAATATGTGAACTGTTTATTAGCACAAATCTGACAGGTACTTGGATAATGAAACTGCTCTGATTCCACAACGTTGAGTTCAGGACTGTTCTCTTAACAAGGCAGAATTACAATAGAGAGTCTTGAGATGATGATTAAGGATGTTATTCATGGACTATAATGTTGTGTAATGTTTAACTCCTATATTAAGGAAACACACAGAGTCTGAGTCAGGTGGTTTTCCAGCACCTATCTGGATTAAGATACATGATGGACTCCTCCAGCCTAATGTAACTGTATCTACGGTTGGATCTGACAGGTCCCAAGAATTTTTAAGTGACCTTTGCTCACCTAGACATTATCACCTGAAACTACATATTTATTGGTAAGAATTTTGGAGGGCAAGAAATTCTTCTCTCTCTGGACATACATGGAAAAACACTTCCTATTATTTTCCTTCACTAAAGAAAACTAACATTCTCAGACGCAAAGCTGGCAATGGTTTAAGTGTGAATAAAAGTATATAGTATCCATACTAGAGAATTGCCCTGTCTTAAATTGTAGCTCTACTATAAATCTTCTTATTAATTATAGAGTGTTTCTCACAGGAAGAAAAATAATTGTTATTGAATGTAATTGAAGAAATGCCTCTCTTAGAAGAAAAACAACAACAACAAAACATTGCAACCGGGGAAAGTTTTTTAAAATGTCTTAACCAACTTCTATCTACAGAAAGAAATATTAGATCCCAAATAGCATAATTGTCCAGTGCTCAACTTTTTGTTTGAACTTTTATTTCTAGTTTTATATAATACTAAAAGTTTATAAAATGCCACATCTGTTCAGTAAAGTAATGACTTTCAAGCATGCCCAAGTGAGATTTTTTTTTTAATAACATAGCTGAGTACCCTAAATAATTATTTTAGTAGATTTTGATATTGAGAAATTAGCCTTTGTATTTTCAATAGCTTAAGATAAATGAAAAAATAACTTCCATGAAGTTAGATTTTTCTAGATGAAAAAAACATATGCAAAATAGCTGTAAATATGAAATAAATTTCCATTTCGAATTGCTTAATATATAAATAAGTAAATACTTCTTCAAAATTAAACCAGAATAAAGAAATCTCTCAATATATATTATGGAAAATGGTAAATTAGAGCTAATATTTATTCATGCTCACATTTTCTGTATTGAACTATACTTAGAGAAAACGAGCCTATTTCTCTTAAGACTATTAGCACATACGTACAAATTATTCACTGAAACTATGGTAGAAATGTATGATTAGTGAGACTTGTTTTCAAATGTTTCAATGGAATGATTCCATTAAGTAAGTAGAATGTGCATGGTGGGAGTGTTTTAGACACACACACAAAATGAAAGAAATAACAATGTCATGAGCAAAATGAGAAGTATCCATCATCTTAAGCTGGTAGTTTTGACTAAAATTTTAACTAAAAGCAATACAAAATGAAGATGAGAATAATTAAATATGTTCCTACTTTACCTTGATGCATAGGCTTTGTAAGTACTTGGGCTCATTTTGTTCATATATAGTAATGGTAATCTTCATATTTAGCCAAAAAGGTAAGGAATGTGGCTGATGATAAGAAAGCCACTACAGTGGTCAGAGAAGACTAAATAGAAGATAAGCATTTTTCCCCTTAATACTTTACCAAATACCCACATATCTACTTCTGTAATATTTATTTTTCCTTTAATTTAGAGTGGGATGGAGAGACTTTTGTTGTCTGCTCAAAATAACTCTTAAAGCTCTCTTCACTACTGATATTTAGCAGTAGCTCCTAGAAATTCTAAAAGCTGTAAGCTAACAAAGTAGAGGCTATATATGTTAATTGTCACGTTACAACCTTGTATGGCAACATTGGATGACTCTCATGCCAGCCTGCATTCATCTCTTTGGCTGTCAATAGGCTGTGATGGAGCTTTTAGACACTTACTAACATTTTGCGTTTTCCATTTACTCAACAATTACACAGTAATTGATTTAAAGTTAATTATAATCTTATTAACGTTATAATTACACTAATTAGTATAACCAAATAAAATGCAAACAGTTATCCTGCTCTGTCTTTATTTATTATTTGTTTATTTTATTTCGATTGTTGATGTTGTTTTAGAGTTCTACATTATTTCCAATGATAGACAAAATGGTATACTCCAGCCTATTATTTTAATGTGATATTCTCTAAAACTAAACTTTTGCCAGAGTATCCATGAACTTGAACAATCTAGTACTGCTTAGTTATTGAGGGATCTTCAAAGGAAATACAAATGTGAAGTTTTCTCACAAAATAGAGTATGAATTTCAGAATAAAGGTAAAACCTTTTTAAAATATTTATAGAAATTTAACTATTGTGAGCCAAATAGAGTGAAAAGCATCCATTTATTCAGAAAAATTGGCTTGGAATTCCAGATCAGCTCGTTGTTAGATATGAGTCATGGGCAAACCACTAACCTACCTGTGGTTAAGTTTGGACATCTGCACAAGCGGGGGTAATATGCTTGTGTAACTTACTTCTTACTGCCGTTAAGATGATCGATGGAGAAAACGAATGCAAGGTCCTTCTAATTCTAAAAAAATATGTACCAAAAGTCGTTAGGGGCTTTGAGTAATGCTTTTGATGAATCAATTATATTGTTTTCTTCCGCAGAAGACCTTAGATATATTCAAAAACCTGGCATGCCAGGTGAGATGAAGCGACATCTTTAGCCCAGAGAATGTCTCAATAAATCAAATGATAAATGTACAATGATAGAATCTATTCCAGTGTGACAAACATTTTCCCTAGTCTATTGATTTTTTTAAAGCAATTTACTATTTTTTAGGTACAAGATGGAGTTAAAACTTTAGAATCATCTTCTTAATTAGATAAGAGTACCAAGTTAATGAGGATGATGTAATGACTATGAGTAATTTTCACTTTTTTCATTACATTTAAGAAAAATTCTTATAACTTTTGTTACTTTTTAATAAAAATATAAACAGAAGTGTAAGGAAAAGGAGAATAATATGTAGGTTATACAAATTTTACTAAGAGAACTTATTTGGCAGAAATCAGAAAATCTTTAATTTACCCTAATGATACTTTCCCAAATGGAATCTTGTGATAAATAAGTAAATAAATAAATATGTTTTAAGTATTTGTAAATATTTTAAAACTATAAAGATAATTTAGTACATTTATACATTAACCTGAAATGACATTTTAAATATTATTTTAGGTAAGCACAATAACTCTGATATTTAAAATATTTAAAGACATTTTTGTCATGATGCAGAGAAAAAAGAAGGGAAACATGGTAATCTTATTAAAATTCAGAATTTTCTTGAAAGTAAATTCTGAAATATCAAATAAAAAAATGAAAGTACTGTCACACCTTATTTCTTTGCTATACTCTAATCTCCAATATTGACATTCTGTGCTATCATTTATGGTAATTATTGATTAATGCAATATATCTGACCATTTAGTCTTTATTTTTCCAGTAGTTATTGCCAAGGAAACAATATTCATATGTAAGCAATTTATGCAAATATATAAAATTGTGACTTGTTTTTCATGAAAGACAAAATAAATGTTTGGAAGACTAAATTAGAATAATTGGAGGTATTTTCTGAAAGTACATTTAATTATGAAGAATTTATAAACTTAAATAAATTTCAGGGTTTAGTTCAATATGGATTATTTGAATCACATCAGCTATATTCTTGCCAGAGAGTAATGAAGGCATCATTTTCTTATAACTAGAAGAAAAGAAAAAGAAAAGGAAGAAGAGAAAATAATAGACATCCATTGCAAAATTCTTATAACATAAACTGAATATTGATATGCTTCATTCTAAATCTTGAATTATTATTTTTCAGAAATCTTAAGGCTTGTTTTCAAACAGCCTAAACAGTAAATGGAAGTATTTTATAAAACAATTAATTCTTTTGTTGAATGTAACATTGTATATCTGACCTTATAAAAAATAATAAGTAAAAATATGACTCTTGTACTTTCTTAATTTATTTTCCATTGTGGACCAAATAAACAATTCATGTGAAGATTTTGTGTTAATCACCTAAGCTAATAAGTCTATAAATAAAATTATTAAAAAGTAATTATTTTAATATTTATATTTTGTAATAGCTAAAATCTGAATGCAAATGTGAAGCCAGAGAGCGAGGACCAAAACTCTTGGAAATCTCTGGTACAGGTATGAAATGAGAGCTCATGAAGAAGTATTCTTGGGCTTGTTACTGAGGGATGAAATTCAGGTCAAAACCCAGAGAGACACCGTATACCCATGATGCTTTGTAATTAATAATAAAAAAATTACAAGGGATCGAAAAGCAACAAACTGCTTTTAATAGGAGCTTTGTGTCCAGGGTGCAGCTAGAGAGTCAAAAGGAGCCTGTAGACACGAGATCAGCTCCATATGAATTCATACAACAGCACCAGCATCAGCCAGAGACTGAGTTTCTAAGTCAGCACAGTTATGCTTAGCCACCTTCTTGGTAGTCAACCTGAGATAGCTGTGAGGAACACCCAGTAGACAATGATTTTATTCAATAGAGAGGTTTCTTAAAAAAAAAAAATTAAAAATTATGATTAAATTAGTTCACTGCTGAAAAATGGAAATGACATAGGATCAAGTCATGATTCATAGGCCATAGAAACTTTATCAGTATTAGTATATGTAGCCAAAATATACACCAAAGTAACACACTAAAATTTTACAGACCCAAATGTCACACTGGGACTGGCACAACACCTACAAATTAATGTGATGCTTAACTGAGCAGGGTTTTCTGTGGCTCCAAGGACCACTTTTATTTTTCAGCAATAAATAAAAAGTCACCCTATGTTTTGTTAATATCAACTTTTAAAATAAATTCACATTTTATTTACTACTATGTTAGCAGGCTTATTTTAAACATCATAAAAATTTAATTCAAGAAGAGACAAAAGAGTTTTATTCAAATTGATTCTGTAGCTTCACAAGCCTGTATATTTTATTCTTAGACATCCTTCTAGCATGCTGTATCCTTGCATAGCCAGAGACTAAAGTAGCACCAGTGTTCTTTCAAGCTTGCTAACAGCTGAGATGTCAATGGCCAATTTAATTCTAGTGATAAAGTGCATGAGCTTTGCTATCATTGCTAGTCTTTTCATTCAAAGAACAAAAATAAATATGTGATCTAAGTGTTATTTTGTCTACCCTAAACCTCTGATATGGTTCCAACACAAGTGCAAAATATGTGGTATTGACTTAAAAGGAACTGAATATTTCCACACTTCTTGATTTGTGTGAAATGTCAACTATTGTAAACTGCCTATCTGCAATCTGCTCAACACAGAATCCTATCTAGATAGAAACATTGAAGAAACAGGTGTTTGTTCAACTAGATCAAATATCGGAAGCATGACATTGCTACACATTTAAAACAAAATATAAGCCCTATGGCGATATAGTGATCCCAGTAGATGTAGAGATACCAGGTGTTGAAAGAAGTTTTCATATTGTTCTTGTTCCCTAAAATAGCCTTAATTCTGTGTTACTGGTGAACTTTTACTCACCAATTTTACTTTTAATCATTCAATTGTAAGATTAAATATGTCTTCTACAGAAAGTCTTCCTGATTCCTGTTAGCATCTCCTAAAGTACTCTATTCTTCTTGTTGTTAATAATGTTTATTAATAATTTGTAATGTTATATTACTTTTGGTGGGCATTTTTTGTGTGTGTCTTCACTAAATCGTAAGCTCTATCGGGTGAGGTTAATATATAAATGTTCACTGTGCTTAATTCGGCCCCAAGAAAGAACCATGCACATTCTAAGCTGAAAATAAATATTTTGGCCAAATAATTGCAGCCATTAGACCTACACTGAGCATTGAGATGCTTTAACTAGTATCTCAAGAGGACAGCGTAACTCTAGCTATGTTAAGATATACATGCTGATTTCAATGAGTTAGATTATTTATAAAATTTGTAGAAGAATTCTAATAGTAGATAAATTGTTTGTTTTGGAAGACAAAGGTTGACTCCAATGTGAGAATTTGACCTGTGTATCCCTCCAAAAAGCTGACCTGTTCGACTTACCAGACAAAAACAGGATGTGTCCTTCAAATACACTGAAAAATTAAGCCTAAGAGAACCCATTCTCATTTAGTCTTGTATTCTGACCTCTTTTTTATCTCTGGAAATAGGGATATTTGAGATTGTAAAAAAATAAGAATGTATTAGTCTTTGTGGAATTCTAAGAGGCTCTTTAGATTCCCAAGAATAGAAGGCTTCAGCAGAACTTCTTAGAGTATTTATTATGTGTCAGTATTCAAAACCGGCAAACTTCTACCAGCTGTACTACTTTGACTTTAATGTAAGAGAAAAGCTGTTTTGCATGACAAATTACACTGTTGTAACCAATATTATAATTAGGATAGAAAGCAGATACATTAGATTCACATTTCCAAAAAAGCTACAGAAGATTAATTACAGTCTATTAAAATTCTAAGTTCATCATCATTTACAGTTTTTTCTCTTGATGCCAGAATGGAAGGATTCCAATATATTGGTGAGATGAATCTAGCATGCACTAATCTACCATGCTAAACCCATTCAAACCTAAGGATCCAAATGTGTTATAAAGCATAATTACTTGAGAGTTAAAATCTTGAGCAACACTGAAATCCAAATTAACATTGCCAGGGATCATATATAAATAGAGAATACAATCCAGAAGAATCCTTACAAATAAGGCCTTGTCTTTAATCCAAAATCACAAAATCTACAAAATTATATGGTTTATGTTGCCTACTATAGTTTAAAAAGACTTCTTCTGAATTAATTTTTAAGACATTGAAAAACTACTCATTGTCATATGTTTATTCATGTAATATCGCTTTTATATTAGTTGGCAGATGTCACAATAGAATGTCATCTGAATTTTCTATCCAATTATGCATGCAAATGCAGATAATCCAGCAAGAATATTTTTAATATAAGTATCATATTGATGCTGTTTTTTTATTGTCATTAGACTAGTTAATGTAAATGTATATAATGCCACTGATTATACAAATTCCAAATAACAAGTTGTCAATCACTTAAATATAACAATAATGATAGTACATTTTGTTTGATCTTATTCAAAACTAGAATCTTAGATTTCAGAGTCCACTGACCTTTTTTAACAATAGAACAGTGCTTTTTCAAAGGTAATAATGAAAGTCTTCCTTGTGAAAACTACATGTGAAAACAAGAACAGTCAAAACCAGCAGTGAAAAATACTACTACACCATCAAGAAAACCATTCTAAAATAAAAACTTCATTTTCAGCTAAATATCTCAGGTTAGGTTTTGGAAATCCTGGTTTGCTTTCTTTATACAAACAGAGGATGTGGGCAAATTAAACCTACTCTGTCCTTCTCAGCTCAATGTACTGCGTATGACCCAGGCCTTCTGACACAGGCACTTCATTACTTTTCTTACTTATCTTTAATACCCATAGCTTATTTTATCTTAGAATAATTATAGCTCAGTGATCAGCTAATTAGTATTAGTCACTATCATCTTCACAGGATGTTTGTGGAGTATTATGTCTGAGTGATTTAATATGCAGGCTTTATGAGCACTCTCTTGCAAGAAACATACAAAGCCATAGAACAATGAAAGCAAATGTCATTTTATGACCATGAAAATCACTTTTTTTAACCAGAGTTATTAGTACAAATAAAGTTATATATGTAAGAGTCAAAAGAATAAATATCAGCTTTAATCTTTAAAAACATAATATCTGTAATATCTGTATTAATGTGTAATGTACTGGTTTCCACATAGTTTTCACTATATATGCTCTTTGTTTTCAGAATGTTAGAACTTTTTAACTCGTACTTTCATGCTAAGTCAGTCAAGGAATTAATTATGTTATTGGAGAAAGAATTGTAGATGTTAGAAAAAAATTAGTTAAACCTGGATTTACCAGGCAACTTTAAGTAAAATGCTTAATAACTTTCACTTCAATAACCTCATCTTAAAATGGGTCAAATAGTTTCTCCTCTGTCTCAGCATGGATGATTTTAGATTTCAAAGAGAAAAGTTGTATCTTGAACATAGTCTGAAAATGGTTTACATGAATGCACATTATTTGACCCTTACTCTATAAATCATATATATATAATATACATGAATATATCATTTATCTAATAACGATTGGTGTTATCATATCTTAGATCCCTAAAGAGTCAGCTTAACTTTGTTCTAAAGTGACTATTTCCATTAGAGATTTAGATAGAATTAGGTGATAAAGAATGATAATCGCATTTGCCGTAATTCAAAAGGGCTCAATAAATGATCTGTGCTTCTTAAAAAAGTGCTATCTGCAAACAATGCATATAGGCACATGTTTGTTTGTGTGTGTGTTGTGATGATGAACTGAGACTGGACTCTAGGTGGAATCAGAGACTCATCATAGATACCTTGGGTATCCACATGCTGAGGGAAAAAAAATGTGAATTTTATAGCCTTTTTATGAAATGTTCTGTAAATATATATTATGTCTATTTGGTCTATAATGCACATTAAGTTTGGTGTTTCTTTGTCCATTCCCTGTCTGGAAGTCCTTTCCAATGCTCAAAGTGGGGAGTTGAATTCTCCAGCTATTCTTCTTTGGAGTCTTTCTCTCACTTTAGTTCTAATAATATTTGCTTTATATATTTGGGTTCTCCATGGGTGGGCGCATATATATTTGAAATTGATATATTCTCTTGATGAATCGACCCATTTATCATTATGTAGTCATCTTCCTTGTCTCATTTGAGAGTTTTTGTCTTATAATCTATTTGTCTGACAAAAATACAGCTACTTCTATACTATTTTTTTTTGTTGTTCCCCTTGGCACGGAGTATCTTTTTCCATCCCTTTGTTTTTAGTCTATGTGTATCTTCATAGGTGAAGTGTGTTTCTTGTAGGCACAAGTTCATAGGATATTTGATATGGTTTGGATTTGTGTCCCACCCAAATCTCATGTCTAATTGTAATCCTCAATGTTGGGGGAGGGGCCTGGTGAGAAATGATTGGATCATGGGGGCAGATTTTCCCTTTGTTGTCCTCCTGATAGCGAGTGAGTTCTCATGAGATCTGGTTGTTTAAAGGTGTGTAGCACCTCCTGCTTCACTCTATCCCGCATGTTCTGGCAATGTGAGATGTGCTTTCTCCTTCAACCATGACTGAAAGTTTCCTGAGGCCTCTCCAGCCATGTGTCCTGTACAGCCTGTGGAACCATGAGCCATTAAAATTCTTTTCTTTATAAATTACCTAGCCTTCAGTTGTTATTTATAGCAATGTGAGAATGGACTAATACAATCATATTTTTTAGGCTATTCAGTCACTGTGTGTCTTTTTATTGGAGAGTTTAGACCATTTACACTCAATGTTAATATTGATGATAAGAATTTATTGTTGTCATTCTGTTATCTTTTTCTGTTTTTTTTTGTAGTCTTTTCTTCATTCTTTCTTGTTTTCCTTTTGATGAAGGTGCTTTATATTGGTGATATGATTTGTTTTCTTGCTTTTTGTTTTTTGTGTATGTGTATTCATTATATGGTTTTGGGTTTGAGGTATCATAAGGCTTGAAAATATTGCTTTATAACCCATTATTTTAAGCGATAACAACTTAATACTTTTGGTGTAAACAAGCAAGCAAAAAGAAAACTAATACAAACTTTATGCCTTAACTTTGTTCTCTGTTTTCTAACTTTTTATTGTTTCTATTTATATCTTATTGTACTATGTCTTGAAAAGTTGTTGTAGTTATTATTTTCTGTTGATTTATTGTTTAGTCTTTCTGAGTAATTTACACAACACAGTAGCAGTGTTATAATATTTTGTGTTTTTCTGCATACTTACTAATACCAATAAGTTTCTTACCTTCATATTATTTCTTATTGCTCTTTAAAATTATTTTCTTATGAAGTACTCTCTTTAGCATTTCTCTTAGGACTGTTCTGGTGATAATAAAATCTCAACTTTTGTTTTTCTGGGAAAGTCTTTATTTCTTCTTCATCTTTGAAGAATATGTTGACTTGATATACTATTATAGGGTAAAAGTTTTGTTTTTCTTTTTCCTTCAGCACTTTAAATATGTCATGCCGCTCTCTCCTCACCTATAAGGTTTCCACTAAAAAAAGTCTGCTACCAGGAATATTGGAGCTCCATGGTATGCTATTTGATTCTCTTATCTTGCTGCTTTTAGGATTCTTTCTTTATCCTTGACCTTTGTAAATCTGATTATTAGTGTCTTGAATTAGTCTTATTGGAGAATTCTATAACCTTCTTGTACTTGGATATTGATATCTTTCTCTAGGATTGGAAAGTTCTCTGATATTATCCTTTTGAATAAACTTTCTACCCCTATCTCTTTCTCTACTTCCTTTTTAAGACCAGTAACTCTTAGATTTGCCCTCTTGAGGATATTTTCTAGATCCTGTAGGCATGATTCATTGTTTTTTATCCTTTTTTCTTTTGTCCCCACTTACTGTGTATTTTCAAATAGCCTGTCTTCAAGCTTGCTACTTCTTTCTTCTGCTTGAGCAGTTCTGCTGTTAAGAGACTCAGATGCATTCTTCAGCATGTCAACTGCATTTTTCCACTTCAGAATTTCGGCTTCTTTTTAATTATTTCTGTCTTTGTTAAATTTTTCTGATAGAATTCTGAATTTTTTCTTTGTGTTAGCTTGAATTCCTTTGTACTTCCTCAACGTAGCTGTTTCAAATTTTCTGTTTGGAAGGTTATATACCTGTTTCTCCAGGATTGGTCCCTGATGCCTTATTTAGCTCATTTGGTGAGAATATGTATTTCTGGATTATCCTGATACTTGTATATGTTCATCTGAATCGGCATTGAAGAGTGAGGTGTTTATTATAGTCTTCACAATCTGGGTTTATTTGTACCCATGCTTCTTGGGAAGGCTTTCCAGATATTTGAAAGGACCTGGATGTTGTAACCTAAGTGTATCTGTTTTAGGGGGCTCCCCATGCCCATTACTGCTGTGTTTCTTGCAGACTTGTAGAAGTATCACCTTGATGGTCTTGGATAAGTTTCAGGAGCATTCTCTGGATTGCCAGGTGGAAACTCTTGTTATCTTCTCTTACTTTCTCCCAAATAAATAGAATCTCTCTCTCTGTTCTGAGTCACCTGGAGCTGGGGGTTTAGTGATACAAGTACCTCTGTTGCCACTACTGTTAGGACTCTACTGGGTCACACTTGAGTCCAGAACAGCACTGGATTTCACATAAGTCTGTTTTAACCACTCCCTGGCTACTACCAATGTTCTCTCAAAACCATGGTGCTCTACACTAGCATCCGGCAAAGCCAGCCAGGTCTATGTCCCTCCCTTTGGCGTGATGAGTTTCTCTAGGTCCTGGACAGCTTCAGAGGTGCCACCTAGAAACTGGAGACCAGCTATAAAAACCTTAGAAGACTGTCTGGTGTTCTATTGTTTTGCAGCTGAGCAAGCACTTAAACCACAGGATGCAGTCCTTCCCATATTTCCTACCTTTCCAAAGACAGAGGAGCCTCACTCCATGGCCAATGCCACCACAGGCCAACAGGGGGTATTGCCGGGCTACCATTAAAGTTCTCTTAAGGCCCGAGGTCTCTTAAGTCTGCTTGTGGTAAATTCTGCCTGGATTTGGACTCAGCCTTCAAGGCTGTGGGCTCCTCTCTGGTCCAGGGCATGTCCAGAAACGTCATCCAAGAGCCAAGACCTGGAATCAGGGACCCCAAGAGCCCACTTGGTACGCTACTCCTCTGTGGCTGAGCTGGTACCTGAGGTACAAGGCAAAGTTCCTTTTACTTTTCTCACCATTTTTCTCAAGCAGAAATCTTGCCCAATGGCCACCACAGGCAATGTGCTGAGTCTCACTTCAAGCCAGCAAGTCTCAGAGTCTTACCCAAGGCCCTTGATATAGTACCTATATATCACCACTGGTTATTCATGGTCCAACAGCTCTTTGGTTAGCAAGTGATGAAACCTACAAGGACTGGTTCTTCCCTTCCAGGCAGCATGTTCTCTTCTTTCCCAGGGTTTGTTTAGAAATGTCCTCTAGAAAGGGGGCCTCACATCTCTAACCATTGGCCTATCCTGCTGTGGCTGAGCTGGTATCTATGATTCAAGACAAAGTCCTCCCCACTTTTTCCTCTCCTCTCCTTAAGCTGTAAGAAGGGATCTCTTTCACAGCTGTAAGCTATATAGCTTGGGGTTAGTAAAGGGTTGATGCCAGAATTCCCTTAGCCATTCCGGCTGGTGTCTCAGCAGGGTTGCATGCCCCCTGCCTGTCCTTTGGCTCTGGGCCCAGGTCAGCACTATGACTTGCCTAAGTGTTGAAGTCCTTGTGGCCTAGAGTTCCTTTCAAGTTTATTTAGGACCTCAGGGCACTTTAGCATGCTGTGAGGAGGCTTGCAGAAACTCAAGTTCTGAACATTGGGAGCAGTGATTCCTCTCTGGCTAGGACTGGTTTAAATTCACCCTCCATGGGCTGGCATCAGTTTGGTCCAGTATATTTTTTCTGCTGTAACAGGGTAGCTCTGCGTTCATTGCCTCACAATTGCTGAGGTCTCCCTTTCCCCAGTGCACAAAAACTTTTTTTGCATCATGCTGCAGCTGCCAGGGAGGAAGAGGGAGGAGTGGTGTATTAGTTTGTTCTCACACTGCTATATAGAAATACCTAAGACTGGGTAATTTATGGAGAAAAAAGTTTTAATTAACTCACTCTCTATCATGAGAACAACAAGGTGGAAATATGTTCACACAGTCCAGTCACCTACTACCATGCCGCTCCTCCAATTTGACATGAGATTTGGGTGGGGACACAAATCTAAACCATATCCTCCCACCCCTGAACCTACCAAATCTCATGTCCTTCTCACATTACAAAATATAAGTATCTTTTCTCAACAGTCCCTCAGTCTTAACTCATTTCAGCATTAACTCAAAAGTCCACAGCTCAAAGTCTCATCTGAGACAAGGGAAGTATCTTCCATCTATGACCCTGTAAAATCAAAAACAAGTTAGTTACTTTTAAGATACAATGGGGGTACAGGCACTGGGTACATGGTCCCATTCCAAATGGGAGAAATTGGCCAAAACAAAGGGATTACAGGTCCCACTCATGTCTGAAACCCAACAGAGCAGTCATTAAATTTTAAGGCTTAAAAATATTCTCCTTTGACTCCATGACTCCATGTCTCACATCTAGGCCACAATGATGCAAGGGATGGGATCCCACAGCCTTGGGCAAGTCTGCCTCTGTGGCTGTGCAGGGTATAGCCCCCACAGGTGCTTCTACAGGATGGCGTTGAGTGCCTGTGGCTTTTCCAGGCATGTAGTGCAAGCTGTTACACCATTCTAGAGTCTGGAGAACTACAGGCTTCTCCTGTAGTTAAATATGCAATATACTTCCATTTTGCCTCTCTCAGCTTTTATGATATTTTAAAATTTAAAAAAAAATCCTATATATGTTATGAGCTCTGCAAATCATTATTATTTTTCTTTAAATAGTAATTTGTTTTTAAAATAAATTCCATTAATATGATACAAAGGTTTTTATGTTTTACTAAGAGGTTACCATTTCTGGAACTTCTCACCCTTTGTGTAGATTTAGATTTCCACTTTATATCATTTTCCATCTGCCTAAAATATATGCTTTAATATTTTAGCACAGATCTGCTCATGAAGAATTCTCTGAGTGTTTCCATGCTGAAAAAGTTCATGTTTTGCATGTGTATTTTAAAAATAGCTTACCAAGTATAAAATTAATGGCTTTCTTTCTCTCAGCATTTTAAAGATACTGCTTTTTAAAATTTATTCTGGATTGCACTGCCATGATAAAAATAAACATCCACCCTTATTTTTATTTCTCTATATGTGATGCACCTTTTCTCACCACCCCCGGGTTGCCTTTAAAATTTTCTGTTTGATGTTTGTTTAACTACTTGGCTTTTTGCTATTTTAGCTATTTAGATACTGGGTTTTCGTAATGTTTGAAAATTTGGGGACAATTATTTTTTCAATTTTTTTTTTTTTTTTTACCCCATCCCTCTCCTATATTCCAGGGACCCATGTAATGGTTTTCCACAGTTAATTGATAATGCATTCTTTTGTTTTCCTTCAGGTTATTTTCCTGCGAATTTTATTTTAGATAGCTTCTATTGCTATTATTTCAATTTCATTTATGTTTTCAATTGCAGTGTCTATTCTTCCATTATTCTCATGAAGTTTATTATTTTTTTCTTCATATCTCATCTCTATTATTTTAATTTAGGGCTTTTTAATATCTTTACTGTTTCTACTTTTGAACAGATGGCAATCAGTTATATTAATTGTTTTAATGTCTTTTCTATTAATTATGTTAAATATGCCAGTCAGTTTAGATTGATTATTATACTCAATATGACTCATGTTTTCCCAATTCTTTGAATGTCTGGTAATCTTTTATTAGAGACTAGCCATTGTGAATTTTACCTTTTCTATACTATAAATATTCTTGAGCTTTGTTCAGGGACATGGTAAAGTCAATTAACAATATTTTGATTATTCTGGGGTTTTAATCTATGATTTACTAAGTTGTACCAGAGCACTATTTAGTCTAAGGCTAATTTTTTTCCCTTTACTGTGGCTGAACATCCTATGTTTTCTACTCAATGCCTTGTAAGTTACGGGACTGTCTGACTTGCGGGAATGTCAGCTACTAGCATCCCCAAATGAACTCCAAGGTATTTTTCTTCCAGTCCTTTCAAGTGGTTCTTTCCCTGGCCTTGGGTAGTTTCCTCACATGCACGTACTGATAAGTACTCAAGTGAACCCCTCGGGAAAACCCTGCACTGAAGCAGTGGGCTGAAGGGCTCCTCAACTGTCACCAAAGTGGGAGCCCAGGCAGAGGAGGCAACGAGAGCGAGCGAGGGCTGTGAGGACTGCCAGCACGCTGTCGCCTCTCATTATTACCTTTCTTTTTTTTGTTGTTGTTTTGTTTTTGTTTTATTTTTTAAGATGGGGAAAGAGAAAAATAAAAAAAAGGAAAGCGTCCTAGGTAATTTTTCCCATAATAGAAAAAATAGGATTGATTGATGATTTCCGGTCTGCTCACATTTTCTGACTAACCTGTCTGATATGACTTAAAGGGAAACACTTCTACTGGAATTTTTGAAGAGTAATGGGAATCTGTTCCTATAATTTGAAATGCAGAAAAATTCAGGCTCTATCTAAAAAGAAAATAATGTAAAAATAAATACTAATAAGAGTATAAAGTGAGCGTCATTGAAACCAATAGGTATGAAAAGCTGCTTGAGCATTTTGTTTAGCATAATGGTCACTCCAGAGAGTTTCTGTGAATGCACTCTGATGGGTGATATTCCAGTATAGCTCTCAACTTCTTGAAACAGGGCAATTTAATTTTCTCAGAACAAGAAAATGAAAATATCCCACTTCTTTTGTCGACTTCTGGGCCACCCCTGGGACTAGCTCTCAGCAGGCCTAAGTGTACCAAATATAAAGGAGTGATTTTTATCCTCCTAATTGGTTTTATTTTATTAACACAAAACATATTCCATTATGTTAAGAAATAGGAAATTTAAGACAAGCAAATCTAAACATCTGTATAACCAAACCAAAACCTGAAATAATTTGTATGCTTTTTTGACCAAGGAAAATTCCACATTGTAGAAATTAGTTTGAGTTCTTAAATCACTTTGAAGAGAAGTCTAAAAAACTGAATTCATTAGATGTTTGTTAAACTTTCTGGTTTGTGTTGAATATGCTAAGTAAATGGCAATGCTTTTAAGTAGAAAAAACTTTTTGAATTTGAAATTAGAATACTTATGTCCTTAATTTCTACACATGTAAACTTATGCAAGTGAGGTAACATTAAATTGAGTCTTTCCTCCTCTGCAAAATAGAATTAATGGTAACATTTTTCCCTGCGTAACACTGTTAGGATGGGAGGATGTAATTTAAAAATGTTTGAAAACAGTAATTTATTTCTAAATACAAGGCATGTTATTACTTCCATAATTAGAAATGTTAATTATTGAATGAGATTACAAATGAACAAAAATATTTTTACTTGTTTTTATTTGAACTTTAGAAATTTTATGATAGTCTATAACTATTAAAAATGCTCCAATAACCCAAGTGCTAATACCACTAAGTCCTTTTAGAGAGGAGAACTGAGCAGATGAGGATCCAGGTTGGTAGGAACAAAATCTGCATTGTTTATAATATACACCTAATGCCTAGATGTTAGTAGATGATGAACTCATCTGGAATAGTTAATAAGTAACATATCATATTCTTAGCACTTCAGTGTTCATGAATGTATTATCTTGTCATGCTTTTGCTTTAAGGGAGTAACAAAAAAATTATCTGCCTAAAGGGAAGGAGGGGCATTGGAGAAGGTAGAAACCACATTCACACTCCTCTCCTAATTAAGTTTTAAACAAATATTTATGGATTTCCTCTTGTTGCAGGCATGGGATAACTTTGATATAATATGTCCTAAAAAGGACAAGAGAGTAGAAAAAGGTAAAAGGCACATTTGTATGTATTTATTTATTCATTCAACAAAAATTCATTGTACCCAGGACCATTCTAAGCAAAAGGGACACAGCAATACATAGAACTTTGTACTTGTCCTCACAAAACTTACAGAGTGATCATTAAACAGATGTTTACAATGAGGAAACCTGATATGATTGGTAAATGCAGAAAACACGAGAACATTAGCCTAAACTTAGAGTCATTGAAGTCTGAACGAATAACAGATGTATAAATTGATACCTGAAAAGTGACTAGACAAACTGAGAGGTGAAGAGTGTCCTAGAAGAGTCACTTCTTATATAAATATATGCAGACAAGATGAAAGAATCCCTCCACTCCACTCCTAACCTGGGACTAAGGTTCTTCATAAAACACAACCATATCACCCTGCAGTTCTAGAACACTCTTCAAATTTGCAACTATTTATTTAAATGCCTATCTTATCAATTATTTTGCAATCTCCACAAAGAAAGTGAAATTACCTACTTTGTTTATCGCTATATCCTCACCTCTTATTACATGAATGGTTATTTTTTAAAAGTTCAATAAATAAAAGCTAAATACAAAATAAGTTTTAAAAAAAGTTTAGTGAAGGTACAGGTGAGAACACTAAAAGTAGTTCTGAGAAAAATGAGATTGAAAGTGTGGCCAAAGGTGAAATCTTTATTTTATTTTAATGATAAAAATTATTGAACAGTCTTATGGGGAGACTAAGCTGATCAGAATTGTGCATTTTGGAATATTACTTTGGCTTGACAATAAGAGGAATGTGGAAGAGATCTCATCAGGAGAAAGAGTTACCAGTTAGGAAACTGTTGCAATAATCCTTATGATTGATAATGGTGGTCTGGTACAAGGTATAGTGGTACACATGAACAATAGTGGATGCACTCTGGAAATATTTGGAAAGCTAACGAAAAAGGAAAGAAAGAGACAGAGATCATTATTTCAGTTCTGCCTTGATTAATCTCTTTACACAATAAAAAATGTATTTAATATACAATATAAATTCAAATGTGAGCATATAGGGAAGCTCACAGCTGTAATAACAAACCATTATAATACCATGGCACAAGGGCTATAACAGAGTAAGTACAAATAAAAATTACAGAAACAAATAACGAACTTTACTCATTTATTCAACAAATATTAAATGATTACCCATTATGTACCAAGTACCATGTTTGTAACTGCCTTCAAGAAACATACAGTATTGTGGGAAACTCAGATAACTAGAGTAAAATAGTTAACTAGTGACAAACAGCTAGGATTTACTGAGTGCTTACTAAAAGTGAACCATGGAGCTAACTGGATTTATTGCTCTATCTTATTTAACCCTTCTGAAAAACCTCTGATGATAATGATTTAATGATTGTTCTTTTTTTGAAATGGAGTTTCGCTGTTGTTGCCCAGGCTGGAGTGCAGTGGCACAGTCTCGGTTCACTGCAACCTCTGCCTCCCAGGTTCAAATGATTCTCCTGTCTTGGCATCCCAAGTAGCTGGGGTTACAGGCATGCGCCACCACACCCAACTAATTTTTGTATTTTTAGTAGAAATGCTGTTTCACCATGTTGGTCAGCCTGGTCTCAACACCTGACCTCAGGTGATCCACCTGCCTCAGCCTCCCAAAGTGCTGGGATTACAGGCGTTTGAGCCACCGTGCCTGGTGGTAATGATTGTTCTTTCTGTCTCTTTTGTTGAGTTCTCTTCTCCCCTACCACTTAATGTTGAACTGTGCTAAGACTCAGTTCTTGGTTATCTTCTCATCTCCATCTACACTTATGTGCAGTGTGATTTTATTCCTTTCAGTGACTTTAAATGCATTTATTTGCTGTGACTCCTAAATATAGATCTGCTACTCAGACCTTGCTCATAAACTCCAGAGTTCTATGTCAACTGCCTACCAGAAATGTCCTCAGGTAACAAAAACAAAATGTTAATGCCTGCTTCTTTATCAGCCTTTTCCACTTCAGTGGATGGTACAGTCACTTCCAATGGCTCAGGGCAAAAATTTGGGATCATTTTGTTCCCCTTTCTTCCTCTCATATTGTATAGCTGATTTTATCAGGAAATTCTGTTGGTTTAATCTTCTAAAGATATCCACGGTCTGACTGTTTCTCACCTCCTGCATGGCCACAAACTCGGTCTGAGCCACTATCATTCTTTACCTTTGTCATGACTAACAGATCCCTACCTGGTCCCCCGTTACCTGCCATTGCTCCCCTATAGTCCAATCTCACCACAGCAACCAGAGATATCTTTTTAAATTAAAAGCTAGATAATGTTACTTGTTTGCTAAAATACCTGCAATAGCTCCAGTTTTCACAGAATTAAAAAACAAGTTCTTCTCAATGGCTTATGTACTTTATTTAATAGTCCTCCAAAAGGGCATGTCTATCAGGAATATTGAAGTTTGACTTTATTTGGAAATATAGTCTTTGCAAATATGATAAAGTTAAGATGACATCATTGTGTATTAGAGTGGGCCCTATTCTAATGACTGGTAGCTAGGAAGAGCAAGGGAAAGATACTTCTCTACAGCTTTGAGAGAAAGCTTGGTGCTACTGACATCTTGATTTTGCATTTATAGCCTCTAGAACTATGAAAAAATAAATTTATGTCATTTTAAGCCATCCAGCTCATAGTAATTTGTTACAACAGCTGTATGAGTCAAATACAGCTTAGAAGGCCCTGTGTGATCTGCAACATCCACTCTCCAATCTCATCACTAGCTTATTCTATAGTAGCCACCCACACTGACTGCTACTTCTCATAAACAACAGGAATAGTGGTACCTGGGGCCAATTGTACTGTCTGACACATTGTCCTGGAATGCTTTTCTGCTGGGTATCTGCACAGCTATCTCATGTATTTCAAGCCTTTGATCAACTAGGAAGTTCTCAGTGAAGCTTGTACTTACCATTCTATTTGAAATTGCAATTAGCCACAAGTTACAAAAAGCAAATTATCAAATTTTATCGATACCGTGGGCTTATCACATTAGACAAAATGTATTGGTAGAATGCCTTCCAGGAGCTTAAGATACCATAATGGAAACAATGAACCCCACATACCTCTTGTGGACGCCATAGAATATAAACACAAGAAATATTCTGAGCATAAGTACTAAAGTGAATGGTGTGGTTTCTTCTGTTGAATAAGAATTCACATCAAAGAAGATCTCAGCAGGAACAGGACACACAAAAGTTGTTTGGAACTGTAAAACTTTGATCAGTCACTTAACATTTCTGGATATATATTCCTCATGTTAAGAATGGAGAGGTGAAACCAGATGATGTTTAAAAACTACCCCACCCTTAACAATCTATTATCAACTCTACACAGGATTAAACAAAATCTTACAGAAAAAGGTGACCTAATTGGCTATATCATTTTGCTTATAATAGTTTTCTTTCACCATTAGCATTTAATTTCCTGATTAGTACACAAACGCTACCTTCACAGGCAACAATATGAAAAACACAAATCCCCTAAACTTCTAAAAAAATTGCTATTGTTGACAAGATTATAGAAGCTCATTGGCAATATATTTATGTTTATCACCCCCAATCTAATTATGAAACTATGAAGAAAAAGGCTGGTATTGAGGGAACAGTGAAGACTACAGTATTATACTGGGGAAATAAGATATAGTTAATCTGGTAAAAGACAGAAAATATTGAAGAAATGATCAAATGCTGAAGAAAGAGGCTACTAAAATATATCAGGCAGTAATGTATGTGTTTATATGAGAAAACTAGAGAAAGCATGTATCAATAAGACTTAAAATTAGAAGCTGGAATAACAGTCTTAGGAAAAACAACAACAGACAAAGAAAAAAAAAACTTCTACTTGGAAAACTCGAAATAGCAACAGGAATTGCCATAGATAAGTATTTTTTAAAATATAGTTTGCCTAAGTCAGATCCACTTTATTCTTCAATTAACTGCATGCTCTTCAAAATGATAAAATAACGATCTCAGAGTGCCCAAATAATTGAGTGCTCTTGAATTACATGAATAAGATTACATTCTTTGTTCTTTTACCCTCTACTGAAATTGGTGTAAGGCTCGTAAAAAGATACTCACTTGACAGTTCTAAACATGTAAGCCCTCTATTAACCCAGAAAGCATGAATAGAATACAAAGGAGATTCCAACAGCCTCACATGAGCTGTGTGCATGCTAAACACTGCTCCTATTGGACCACTTGTAAAGTGAGAGGTTCGTGGTTCATAGGCCATTCAGCTCTTTCACTGTTGCTGGCATATTCAGAGATGATGCTAATTAACCACAGATTTGTAAAATTATTTCAGCTCAGAGAGAATCTCCAGAGATATGTTCCTGAGTTTAATGGTGAATTTGCTTCCATTGTGATATTGACTAAAGAATGTTAATTCATTTCATTCAAGTTAATAAAATAAATGGACTATTCAACCATCCTGTACTCTTATTTTGCCTTAAATGACATATTTTTATTTCTATGATCTATAATTTTATTACTTTTACTATGTATGACCTAAATACATAAGGTGGGAAAAAGATGTACTGTAATCTGAAAATTCCTAATTATGTAGCTGACATTATAAAAAATAATCTTAAAAGCTTCGCACTCAACATCCATGAGCTAACGTTGAGACCTGCAAAGTGAGTGAAATATTTGAAATTATATCAAATAATATTACATATCTTTATAAACTTGATATATTGACCGTAGTTAATGTAAAAAAAATTACACAATTTAGAAAATCTAAGCACCAAATTCATTATGCACTAGTACTTCCCAGGTATAAGCAATGTTCCATTATACCAAAAGCTGTTCTAAAAATGTTGTTCACATTCCTGCATTGGCACAAATTGCTGAGAATTTTATTAAACTGTGAAATGTAACTCCATAGATAAGGAAAAAAGACTCTACACTGTAAATCCTCATTTTCCATTTAATACATGTCAGTTTTCCAAAGTTGACGACCCATAAAATTTAAAACTCAGAAGAAAAATTCCACCAATTTACAATGTGTAATAATATTGAGAAAAGTTATACAAAATTTGAAAATCAAAGAATGAAGTCATATTGAAAGTATGGCATGCACTTTTAATGTCATACCAGGGAACAACTTAAGAATCGCTACCTGTGTTTGAATTTATTATTCAGTTAGAGGTCAAACATTTATAAGTTTCATCTTCAATTGTGAACTTATGTCTGGTAGAAAACATAATTCCAAAGATTTTTTTAATATTGCCATATAGCAAATTAACTATTTAACATTGCAGTCTTATTTTAACATTTTTAATTCAAAATATGTATAAATAGATTCTCAATATAATTTTGTCCTATCTTTACAATATTAAGTGTTTTCTTAAGAATTAATGGATTAAATTAAGATCTGTGGCATGGGTTTATTTAAAAATCATATTTTAAACTACTTGAAAATTATATTTTGATTATAAAACGTTCATGTTAAAAAACTTGAGTTTCTAAACTTTCCAAGTCACCTTACTTGTTGCTTGATCCTGGGCAAACTATTTCATTCCTAAATCTCACATTTCTAATCAAAATAAAGAAAGTAATAAAATATAATTTTATTGTAATCAACAGTAGCATATTCTTCTGAAGTACACATGAACATTCTCCAGGATAGACGATATTTTAGGCCAATAAACAAGTTTTAATAAATGTTAAAGGATTAAAAAAATTGTACAGTGATTCTTTTCTGACCACAATGGAATGAAACTGAAAAACAATAGTAGAAGTGGGAAATCTACAAATCTGTGGAAATTAAACAACACACTTTTTTTTCAGTGACACTTTCTTGCTTTAGCATTTGTTGTCTTTTTCTGCTTTTGAAATGAGCTCTCAATTAAAAATACCAAACAAACTACACTCAAAAGAGGGTGTAGAAAAAGCCAGCCATTGGCACAGCATGGAGAAGCCCAAAGTAAGCACAGATAGCAGCAGCAGGTGGCAAGAGTTAGGAGGTGACTGAAGCAGTGGTTACCAATGTTCACAGGAAGCTAAAAGTATCCAACAGGTTGTACTCTAATGTTAGCACAGGTTGGACAGATTAGACTAGTTACTACCTTGCTGGGTTGCCTCAGTATGTTTGGGTTCAGATTCTACACAGCAACACAATTTCTTCCAGTTAAGAGTGATAGACTGGATTAAGAAAATGTGGTACATAAGCGCCATGGAATACTATGCAGCCATAAAAAATGATGAGTTCATGTCCTTTGTAGGGACATGGATGAAGCTGGAAACCATCATTCTCAGCAAACTATCACAAGGACAAAAAACCAAACACTGCATGTTCTCACTCATAGGTGGGAACTGAACAATGAGGACACTTGGACAAAGGAAGGGGAACATCACACACTGGGACCTGTTGTGGGGTGGGGGGAGGGGGGAGGGATAGCATTAGGAGATATACCTAATGTAAGTGATGAGTTAATAGGTGCAGCACACCAACATGGCACATGTATACATATGTAACAAGCCAGCACGTTGTGCACACGTACCCTAGAACTTAAAGTATACTTAAAAAAAAAAAAAAGAAAAAAAATTTAAAAAAAAAAAGAAATATGGGAAAATACCAAAATGTTTACTCTAGGTAAAGGGCACGTGGATGTTCATTGTGTTATTTTTCAAACTTTTATAAAAATTTGTGATTTTTTTAAAAGTTGGGGGAAAATAAATCATTATTCCTTTTCTTACTGGAAATCATTTAAAAAAAAAAAGGAGTTCTTGGCTTGCACTGATCACAGAGTGATTGGAAGGTAGTGGACCGGTTTTGTTAGTTTTTCAAAATGCCGTTCTAGACTTGATATGTATTGGGAGACTTCAGGAGCTCTGCACTTCAGTGACAGCATATAATGGGGGTTTCCTGGGTGGATACATAGCTCAGCCAAAATCCAAATGCCATTAGTGAGCTTCAGGGATCGGTACAGCATGTCCTGCCCTTCCACATTCCTCTTGGCAATAGTATAAACATTATTGTTTTGCAACTTGCTGGAAACAATGTCAGCATTTAAATGACATTCCTTAATCTAAAACTGGAGTTCATTTCATTGGGAATACACTTCCCTGTTGCAAGAAAGACCTGGTGCTCCATTTTGCCATCTTCTAAAAAGCACACTGAGTGAGGTGAGGCGGCTGAAGTAGAAGACATCAATATTGTTTTTCACAGCCACCTGCAGGTTATTTAGAGGTTCTATCTTCCTGACTAGGCCCAAAGTGTTGAGAGGCAGGGAGACATCAATGTTCTGGTTTGGCATCAGTGGTGTATGGATGGCCAGAGGAGTGCTATTCTTGTTAAACTAGATTGCAAAATCTGTCATATGCTGCAGAGCTGTATTGGTGAAGTTCCTTTCCATATAGATGTGCCCTTGGTGGTGAGTCAATGTTCCTGAAATCTCTAAGCCTTTATCCTTTAATGCAGGTAGCCAGAAGTAGCCTTAGGAGCCACATACCCACCAGGTGCCATGCCTATCCCTGTGGAGAGTTCGAAGTGGTCGTTCAGTCCATTTCTGACCACAGCAGGTGTAGGTGAAGAAACAGAGATTGCAGACACCCATGATAGGATGAAGGATTGTCCCACCAGACTATCTAGTCCTCCTCCCAAGAGATCCACTGCTCCCATCTGCATGGAGGACACCTGTGGCACATTGACTGGTTGACTGAGGTCAAGGTTTAAAAGATCCCCGAGAAGATCACCTTAAGAGGGGATAACCTGAGGCTGTTTCAGGTTAGTTGCAGTGGTGGTACCAACAGGGCTGTCACCTGAATCAGTGCTCCCATGATGAATTGGCAACTATTTAGAATGGATTCCATGACTTCCTTCTGCAAAAAATATTTGGAGGCTTATGATACACAGAGGCCAAAGAACGAATGTGGCACATGAGCTCTCCAGTAGAGTTAGCTCAATAAGATCTGTCTCCTCAGAGATCAGTGGCTTCTCAGACAAAACTACTTGTTTAGCTGTGACTGGGTCGGTTGAGAGAAGACACCAATAAATATAGCCCCCATCTCGAAGGTCAGGATTATCAGAATTCTGTACAACACACTCTTTTTTTTTTTTTTTTTTTTTATTATACTTTAGGGTTTTAGGGTACATGTGCACAATGTGCAGGTTTGTTACATACGTATCCATGTGCCATGTTGATTTCCTGCACCCATTAATTCGTCATTTAGCATTAGGTGTATCTCCTAATGCTGTCCCTCCCCCCTCCCCCCACCCCACAACAGTCCCCGGAGCGTGATGTTCCCCTTCCTGTGTCCATGAGTTCTCATTGTTCAATTCCCACCTATGAGTGAGAACATGCGGTGTTTGGTTTTTTGTCCTTGCGATAGTTTACTGAGAATGATGTTTTCCAGTTTCATCCATGTCCCTACAAAGGACACGAACTCATCATTTTTTATGGCTGCGTAGTATTCCATGGTGTATATGTGCCACATTTTCTTAATCCAGTCTATCGTTGTTGGACATTTGGGTTGGTTCCAACTCTTTGCTATTGTGAATAGTGCCGCAATAAACATAAGTGTGCATGTGTCTTTATAGCAGCATGATTTATAGTCCTTTGGGTATATACCCAGTAATGGGATGGCTGGGTCAAATGGTATTTCTAGTTCTAGATCCCTGAGGAATCGCCACACTGACTTCCACAATGGTTGAACTAGTTTACAGTCCCACCAACAGTGTAAAAGTGTTCCTATTTCTCCACATCCTCTCCAGCACCTGTTGTTTCCTGATTTTTTAATGATGGCCATTCTAACTGGTGTGAGATGGTATCTCACTGTGGTTTTGATTTGCATTTCTCTGATGGCCAGTGATGAGGAGCATTTCTTCATGTGTTTTTTGGCTGCATAAATGTCTTCTTTTGAGAAGTGTCTGTTCATGTCCTCTGCCCACTTTTTGATGGGGTTGTTTGTTTTTTTCTTGTAAATTTGTTTGAGTTCATTGTAGATTCTGGATATTAGCCCTTTGTCAGATGAGTAGGTTGCAAAAATTTTCTCCCATTGTGTAGGTTGCCTGTTCACTCTGATGATAGTTTCTTTTGCTGTGCAGAAGCTCTTTAGTTTAATGAGATCCCACTTGTCAATTTTGGCTTTTGTTGCCATTGCTTTTGGTGTTTTAGACATGAAGTCCTTGCCCACGCCTATGTCCTGAATGGTATTGCCTAGGTTTTCTTGTAGGATTTTAATGGTTTTAGGTCTAACATATAAGTCTTTAATCCATCTTGAATTAATTTTTGTATAAGGTGTAAGGAAGGGATCCAGTTGCAGCTTTCTACATATGGCTAGCCAGTTTTCCCAGCACCATTTATTAAATAGGGAATCCTTTCCCCATTTCTTGTTTTTGTCAGGTTTGTCAAAGATCAGATAGTTGTAGATACGTGGCATCATTTCTGAGGGCTCTGTTCTGTTCCATTGATCTATGTCTCTGTTGTGGTACCAGTACCATGCTGTTTTGGTTACTGTAGCCTTGTAGTATAGTTTAAAGTCAGGTAGCGTGATGCCTCCAGCTTTGTTCTTTTGGCTTAGGATTGACTTGGCGATGCGGGCTCTTTTTTGGTTCCATATGAACTTTAAAGTAGTTTTTTCCAATTCTGTGAAGAAAGTCATTGGTAGCTAGATGGGGATGGCATTGAATCTATAAATTACCTTGGGCAGTATGGCCATTTTCACGATATTGATTCTTCCAACCCATGAGCATGGAATGTTCTTCCATTTGTTTGTATCCTCTTTTATTTCATTGAGCAGTGGTTTGTAGTTCTCCTTGAAGAGGTCCTTCACATCCCTGGTAAGTTGGATTCCTAGGTATTTTATTCTCTTTGAAGCAATTGTGAATGGGAGTTCACTCATGATTTGGCTCTCTGTTTGTCTGTTATTGGTGTACAAGAATGCTTGTGATTTTTGTACATTAATTTTGTATCCTGAGACTTTGCTGAAGTTGCTAATCAGCTTAAGGAGATTTTGGGCTGAGACAATGGGGTTTTCTAGATATACAATCATGTCATCTGCAAACAGGGACAATTTGACTTCCTCTTTTCCTAATTGAATACCCTTTATTTCCTTCTCCTGCCTGATTGCTCTGGCCAGAACTTCCAGCACTATGTTGAATAGTAGCGGTGAGAGAGGGCATCCCTGTCTTGTGCCAGTTTTCAGAGGGAATGCTTCCAGTTTTTGCCCATTCAGTATGATATTGGCTGTGCGTTTGTTGTAGATAGCTCTTATTATTTTGAGATACGTCCCATCAATACCTAATTTATTGAGAGTTTTTAGCATGAAGGGTTGTTGAATTTTGTCAAAGGCCTTTTCTGCATCTATTGAGATAATCATGTGGTTTTTGTCTTTGGTTCTGTTTATATGCTGGATTACATTTATTGATTTGCGTATGTTGAACCAGCCTTGCATCCCAGGGATGAAGCCCACTTGATCATGGTGGATAAGCTTTTTGATGTGCTGCTGGATTCGGTTTGCCAGTATTTTATTGAGGATTTTTGCATCAATGTTCATCAAGGATATTGGTCTGAAATTCTCTTTTTTGGTTATGTCTCTGCCAGGTTTTGGTATCAGGACGATGCTGGCTTCGTAAAATGTGTTAGGGAGGATTCCCTCTTTTTCTATCGATTGGAATAGTTTCAGAAGGAATGGTACCAGTTCCTCCTTGTACCTCTGGTAGAATTAAGCTGTGAATCCATCAGGTCCTGGACTCTTTTTGGTTGGTAAGCTATTGATTATTGCCACAATTTCAGAACCTGTTATTGGTCTATTCAGAGATTCAACTTCTTCCTGGTTTAGTCTTGGGAGGGTGTATTTGTCGAGGAATTTATCCATTTCTTCCAGATTTTCTAGTTTATTTGCATAGAGGTGTTTGTAGTATTCTCTGATGGTAGATTGTATTTCTGTGGGATCGGTGGTGATATCCCCTTTTTTGTTTTTTATTGCATCTATTTGATTCTTCTCTCTTTTCTTCTTTATTAGTCTTGCTAGCGGTCCATCAATTTTGTTGATCTTTTCAAAAAACCAGCTCCTAGATTCATTAATTTTTTTGAAGGGTTTTTTGTGTCTCTATTTCCTTCAGTTCTGCTCTGATTTTAGTTATTTCTAGCCTTCTGCTTGCTTTTGAATGTGTTTGCTCTTGCTTTTCTAGTTCTTTTAATTGTGATGTTAGGGTGTCAATTTTGGATCTTTCCTGCTTTCTCTTGTGGGCATTTAGTGCTATAAATTTCCCTCTACACACTGCTTTGAACGTGTCCCAGAGATTCTGGTATGTTGTGTCTTTGTTCTCGTTGGTTTCAAAGAACATCTTTATTTCTGCCTTCATTTCATTATGTACCCAATAGTCATTCAGGAGCAGGTTGTTCAGTTTCCATGTAGTTGAGCGGTTTTGACTGAGTTTCTTAATCCTGAGTTCTAGTTTGATTGCACTGTGGTCTGAGAGACAGTTTGTTATAATCTCTGTTCTTTTACATTTGCTGAGAAGAGCTTTACTTCCAACTATGTGGTCAATTTTGGAATAGGTGTGGTGTGGTGCTGAAAAAAATGTATATTCTGTTGATTTGGAGTGGAGAGTTCTGTAGATGTCTATTAGGTCCACTTTATGTAGAGCTGAGTTCAATTCCTGGATATCCTTGTTAACTTTCTGTCTCGTTGATCTGTCTAATGCTGACAGTGGGGTGTTAAAATCTCCCATTATTATTGTGTGGGAGTTTAAGTCCCTTTGTAGGTCACTGAGGACTTGCTTTATGAATCTGGGTGCTCCTGTGTTGGGTGCATATATATTTAGGATAGTTAGCTCTTCTTGTTGAATTGATCCCTTTACGATTATGTAATGGCCTTCTTTGTCTCTTTTGATCTTTGTTGGTTTAAAGTCTATTTTATCAGAGACTAGGATTGCAACCCCTGCCTTTTTTTGTTTTCCAGTTGCTTGATAGATCTTCCTCCATCCCTTTATTTTGAGTCTATGTGTGTCTCTGCACGTGAGATGGGTTTCCTGAATACAGCACACTGATGAGTCCTGACTCCTTATCCAGTTTGCCAGTCTGTGTCTTTTGATTGGAGCATTTAGCCCATTTACATTTAACGTGAATATTGTTATGTGTGAATCTGATCCTGTCATTATGATGTTAGTTGGTTATTTTGCTCGTTAGTTGCTATAGTTTCTTCCTAGCCTCGATGGTCTTTACAATTTGGCATGTTTTTGCAGGGGCTGGTACCGGTTGTTCCTTTCCATGTTTAGTGCTTCCTTCAGGAGCTCTTTTAGGGCAGGCCTGGTGGTGACAAAATCACTCAGCGTTTGCTTGTCTGTAAAGTATTTTATTTCTCCTTCACTTATGAAGCTTAGTTTGGCGGGATAGGAAATTCTGGGTTGAAAATTCTTTTCTTTAAGAATGTTGAATATCGGCCCCCACTCTCTTCTGGCTTGTAGAGTTTCTGCTGAGAGATCAGCTGTTAGTCTGATGGGCTTCCCTTTGTGGGTAACCTGACCTTTCTCTCTGGCTGCCCTTAATATTTTTTCCTTCATTTCCACTTTGGTGAATCTGACAATTATGTGTCTTGGAGTTGCCCTTCTCGAGGAGTATCTTTGTGGCGTTCTCTGTATTTCCTGAATCTGAATGCTGGCCTGCCTTGCTAGATTGGGGAAGTTCTCCTGGATAATATCTTGCAGAGTGTTTTCCAACTTGGTTCCATTCTCCCCATCATTTTCAGGTACACCAATCAGACGTAGGTTTGGTCTTTTCACATAGTCCCAAATTTCTTGGAGGCTTTGTTCATTTCTTTTTATTCTTTTTTCTCTAAACTTCCCTTCTCTCTTCATTTCATTCCTTTCATCTTCTATCAGCGATACCCTTTCTTCCAGTTGATCGCATCTGCTACTGAGGCTTCTGCATTCTTTGCGTAGTTCTCGAAACTTGGCTTTCAGCTCCATCATCTCCTTTAAGCCCTTCTCTCCATTGGTTATTCTAGTTATCCATTCTTCTAATTTTTTTTCAAAGTTTTTAACTTCTTTGCTATTGTTTTGAATTTCCTCTCGTAGCTCAGAGTAGTTTGATCGTCTGAAGCCTTCTTCTCTCAACTCATCAAAGTCATCCTCCATCCAGCTTTGTTCTGTTGCTGGTGAGGAACTGCGTTCCTTTGGAGGAGGAGAGGTGCTCTGTTTTTTAGAGTTTCCAGTTTTTTTGGTCTGTTTTTTCCCCATCTTTGTGGTTTTGTCTACTTTTTGTCTTCGATGATGGTGATGTACAGATGGGTTTTTGGTGTGGATGTCCTTTCTGTTTGTTAATTTTCCTTCTACCAGACAAGACCCTCAGCTGCAGGTCTGTTGGAGTTTACTAGAGGTCCACTCCAGACCCTGTTTGGCTGGGTGTCAGCACTGGTGGCTGCAGAACAGCGGATTTTCGTGAGACCACAAATTCAGCTGTCTGATAGTTCCTCTGAAAGTTTTGTCTCAGAGGAGTACCCGGTTGAATGAGGTGTCAGTCTGTCCCACTGGGGGGGTGCCTCCCAGTTAGGCTGCTCAGGGGTGAGGGACCCACTTTAGGAGGCAGTCTGTCCGTTCTCAGATCACCAGCTGCGTGCTGGGAGAACCACTACTCTCTTCAAAGCTGTCAGTCAGACAGGGACATTTAAGGCTGTGGAGGTTCTTGCTGAGTTTTTGGTTGTCTGTGCCCTGCCCCCAGAGGTGGAGCCTACAGAGGCAGGCGGGCCTCCTTGAGCTGTGGTGGGCTCCACCCAGTTCGAGCTTCCTGGCTGCTTTGTTTACCTAAGCAAGCCTGGGCAATGGCGGGCGCCCCTCCCCCAGCCTCGTTGCCGCCTTGCAGCGTGATCTCAGACTGCTGTGCTAGCAATCAGCAAGACTCTGTGGGCATAGGACCCTCCGAGCCAGGTGCGGGACACAATCTCCTAGTGTGCCGTTTTCCAGGCCCGTTGGAAAAGCGCAGTATTAGGACGGGACTGACCCGATATTCCAGGTGCCGTCTGTTTTCCCTTTCTTTGACTAGGAAAGGGAACTCCCTGACCCCTTGCGCTTCCCGAGTGAGGCAATGCCTCGCCCTGCTTCGGCTCGCGCACAGTGCGCTTCACCGACTGTCCTGAACCCACTGTTAGGCACTCCCTAGTGAGATGAAACCGGTACCTCAAGCAGAAATGCAGAAATCACCCGTCTTCTGTGTCGCTGGGGCTGGGAGCTGGAGACCGGAGCTGTTCCTATTCGGCCATCTTGGCTCCACAACACACTCTTAATCAACAAGTGGCTCAAAAAAGAAATCATAAGGGAAATTATAGAATATCCTGAAACAGATGAAAATCATAGCATAACATACCAAAGCTTACAGGATGCAGCAAACACAGTATTATGAGAAAAATTTATAGCTGTAAATAAATGCTTATGTTAAAAAGGAGGAAAGATCTCACATCAATATGCCTAACATTACACTTTAGCAAACTAGAAATAGAAAAACAAACTAAACACGAAACTAGCTCAAAAAGGAAATAATAAAAATTAGAACAGAGATAAGCAAAATCAATAGTAGAAAAACAATAGAAATAACAAAGGCAAGAGTTGGTTCTTTGGAAAGTTCAACAAAATTGACAAACTTTTAGCTAGATGGACTAGAAAAAGAGAAGATTCAAAAAAGTAACATCAGAAATGAAAGAGAGGACATTACTACTATTTCTAAAGATACAAAAATATTACAAGAGAGTAGTAAGGTAAATTGCACTCCAAAAAATTTAATAGCCTAGATGAAATAGACATGTTCCCAGAAAGACAAAACCTACCAACACTGAATCATGAAAAAATAGAATATCTGAATAGACCTATAACTAATAAGGAGATTAAATCAGTAATCAACAACCTCCCAGCAAAGTAAAGCCCAGGACTAGATAGCTTAATAGGGAAATTTTCTCAAACATTTAAAGAAGAATTAACACCCATTCTCCTCAAACTTTTCTGAAAATTTGAAGAGGAGAGAACACTTTCAAGCCCATTCTGAGTAAAGTATTAAACTGATAACAAAGCCTAACCAAGAAAATGCAGAAAAATAAATCTGTAGACTAATATCATGATAAACGAGTTACTCACCAAAAATGTATTAGCAAATTGAATTCAATAGCTCATTTACAATATTATACACCATTACCAGTGAGATTTATTACTGGAATGCAAGCACGGTTTAATATATAAAAATCAATCAATGTAATACATTAACAGAGTGAAGGGGAAACTAAACCACAAATCATCTCAATGGATGCAAAAAAATTGACAAGATGATAAGGTTAAACACTACTACCTGACCAGTCAACCAACTAGGAATAGAAGGAAATCACTTCAACATAATAAAGGCCATGTATGAAAAACCCAGCTAACCTCATACCCAACGGTGAAAAACTGAAAGCTTTACCATTAAGATTAAAAACAAGACAAGAATGCTCACTTTTTGTCATTTCTATTCAACATAGTACTGGAAGTCCTAGCCATGATAATTAGGCAAGCCGAAAAAGAAATAAAAGGAATCCAAATTGAAAATGAATTAGTAAAATTATCTCTGTTCACAAATAGTATAATTTTATATGAAGAAAACCCTAAATAGTTCACAAAATCTTTTATAAATAATAAATTCAGCAAAGTTGCAGGATACAAATTTAACACAAAAAAATTAGTTACATTTTTATACACTAACAATGAACAATATAAAATAGAAACTGTTTCATTTATAATAGTACTGAAAAGAATAAAATAAAATTCTTAGGAATAAACTAAACCAAGATAGTGAAAGACTTGTACACTGAAAACTATAAAACATTACTGAAAGATATTTTAAAGACATTAATAAGTTAAGGCATACTGATTTCATAGACTGCAAAATGTAATATTGTTAAGATGTCACTAACCCAGAGATATCTACAAATTCAATGCAATCTCTATCAAAATACCAATGATGACTTTTGTCCTGGAAATTGAAAAATCTACCCTAAAATTTGCATGTAAACTCAAGGAATTCTGAACAGCCAAAACAATCTTGGAAAAGATGAATTAAGATACTTATCTTCTACATTCTGATTTTAAAACATATTACAAAGCTATGGCAATCAAAACAGTGTGGCACTGGCACAAAGATAGATAGATGATTAATGAAATAGAATAGGGAACCCAGAAATAAACCCTCATATATATTTACAAGTGACTTTCAGCCAGATTTTCCAGACCATTCAGTAGAAAAATAAGTCTTTTAAACTAACTTTGTCAGAAAAATTGGAAATCCACATGCAAAAGAATAAAGTTGGAGCCTTAACCCATACTATATTAAAAAATTAACACAAAATAGATGAAGGACATAAACATAAGACCTAAAAACTATAAAATTCTTAAAAAGAAAACATAGGAAAAAGCTTTATGACGTTTGACTTGGCGATATTTTCTTGGCCATGACACCAAAGGCACAGGCAAAACAAGTAGGCAAATTAGACATAAAAATATTTTTTTCTTTGTGCAAAAAAGACTCTATCAACAGAGTAAAAGGGCAGCATGCAGAATTAGAGAGAAAAAATACTTGCAAATAACATATCTGATAAAGGATTAATATCCAGAATATATGGAGAATTTCTAAAACTCAACAGCAAAAAACACAAGCAATCCAATTTTAAAGTAGGCAAAGTAAATAAATAAATGTTTCTCCAAAGGAGATATACAAATAGTCAGTAAGTACATGCATATATTCTCAACATCACTAATAATTAGGGAAATGCAAATTAAAACCACAATGAGATACCATTTCTCACCCTTTAGGGTGGCTATTATGAAAGAAACAGGAAATAACAAGCATTGATGAAGATGTGTGGACACTGGAACTCTTGTGCTTTGTTGGTAGGAATGTAAAATGGTAAAGCCACTGTAAGCAACAGTATAGCAGTTCCTCAAAATGTTAAACATAGAATCATCCTGTGATCTACCAATTCCACATTGGTTATATACCTCCAACAATTGAAAGCAGGGACATGAAGTGATATCTATACAACTATTTTCATAGCAGCATTATTTGCAATAGATCAAAGGTAGAAGACAGTCAATGGATAAACAAAATATAATTATGTACATACAATGAAATATTATTCAGCCTTAAAAAGAAATAAAATTCTGGCACATGCTAAAGCATGAATGGATCTTAAGGACATTATGCTGAGTGAAATAAGCCATTGACAAAAGGACAAATATGAGGATTACACTTAGGTATCTAGAGAAGTCATATTCATTGAGATAGAAAGTAAAATGCTTGTTTCTCAGGGCTTCCGGGAGGGAGAAATAGGAAGTTATTATTTAATGGATACAGAGTTTCAGTTTCGCAAAATAAATAAAAATTCTGTGGATGCATCGTGGTGATGGTAGCACAACAATATAAACACACTTAATGCCACTTAACTGCATACTTAAAAAGGGCTAACATGCTAAGTTTTATGTTATGTATATTTTACCATAAATTAAAAATAAATATTAAAGAAAATAAAACTATAAAAGGTGGATAGAATAAACGTATTTGTGTTCCTCCTACAATATCATCCTTAATCTAGCCTTTGAGGAATGTAGTGCTAGTGAGAACTCCAAAAACTGTACACATGGCTCCTGAAAGACTCCCACAGAAGCAAATTAACAAATTTACCCTTGTGACTCCTTCAGTTACTCAATCTTCTTGATGTATTCCTTTCTGTTTAGTGGTGGTATAATTTTTTTCTATAAGCATGGACATATGTTCTTCACTCTACCTTCACCCTAGCATTTCCTAGCCTAGAAATTCAGAAACATAACATCCATGCTATTCTCATGCTGAAGATCCAATATTTGTAACAGGCAGCTCTGTACGTATGATCTTTGTCCTTACAGTGTCCGCAGACCCAATTTCCTGAATTTCTCTCTGCATTGCATCAAGTGGCAAAAGCATTTTCTATGCCACTATGGACTGAATTTTTTCCCTCCAGAATTTAAATTTTGAATCCATATCCTCAAATAGGAATATAATAAATAAATAGCATAATAAATAGTATAGAATAAAATAGTGAAAATGGTATTTGAAGATGGGGCCTATAAAGAGATGATAAAGGTTAAATGATGTAATAAATTGTGGCTCTAATCCAACAGGGCTGGTGTCCTTTATAAGAAGAAAAGACACCACAGCAGTCTCTTTCCCAGCACACAAACAAGAGGTCATGTGAACACACAATGATATCATGGCCATCTACAAGCCGGGAAGAAAACCCTCACTAGAAACTAAATACTGTTGAACTGCGATCAGTGAGAAAATACATTTCTGTTGTTTCAGCCATCCAGTTGATTGCATTTTGTTATGGCAGGCTGAGCAGACGAGGACATAGGCTCTCCTGACCCGATGTTCTTCTTTTTCTCATATGTACCACAAATGAAAATCAGACTCAAAAGATTTCTAAATTGGAACTATCTTTCATGGAGTTCCCTAAGCCCAAGTGCACAGAGCTTTAGGGAAAAACAGAGATCCTCGATCACACTTTTTTTTGTTTTGTTTTTTTTTTTTTTTTGATTTTTATTGAGATGGAGTCTCCTCTATCACCCAGGCTGGAGTGCAGTGGCACGATCTCTGCTCACTGCAACCTCCGCCTCCCAGGTTCAAGTGATTCTCATGCCTCAGCCTCCCAAGTCTCTGGGATTTACAGATGTGCACCATTACACCTGGCTAATTTTTGTATTTTTAGTAGAGACAGGATTTCACCATGTCGGCCAGGCTGGTCTCAAACTCCCGACCTCATGTGATCCACCCATCTCAGCCTCCCAAATTGCTCGGATTATAGGCGTGAGCCACCACACCCAGCCTGTATCATTCATTTTTGCCTAAAACTTCTGTGCTAGATTTCTGCATTTTCCCAGAGTTTCTCCTAAGGCACTATCAAAGCCTCTTTTAAAATGTATTACATACTTCTTTGAGGCTGTGAAAATTTTCCCCAGTAATATTTTTTGCTTATGAATTATATCCTGTAATACCTGCATTCCCTGATCTGCTAACAAAGATTCTTAGAATTTGTATAAGAATATCTAGACATACCAAGCAGTTTAGGCAGAGGCTTGAAAACACACATGCGCAAACACACATACATACACACACCTTTGAGTTCATGATGATTGCATTCAATTTTTATCTCTTCACATTAGCTTAGGAAATCTTTCCATGTAGTTAGTTCACCATAGGCAATCTATTTTTTGTACTCACCTCCCATAATTGAATCTACATCTCAGGAGTCTTCATGAACGTAGTTTTCTAATATTCACAGGAGCCATCTAATCAAGACAGATGGTGGCAAGTCAGGCTGTAGATACCTGGTAGACCAAGGGCTGGTCTTCTCTATTAGGTTGTTCCGTTTTGCTTTTTAAATTTACTGTAAACAACATAGAGCAGGCAAACGAGGATTTGGTTGAAACAGTGTGGTTGTGGCCCTCCAAAAAACTTTTAAACAAAACACAACAATATCCAAGTTTAGTTATTAGACGAATCATCCCTCCAAGTTTGCCAGAAAAGGTAATTACTTGCTCTTAAAACTGAAATCCTAACACAGGCTACCGAAGAGTCCACAGCCTGCACTCTAAAGCCATGTTCTGCCTGTTTGGAAAAGAGAATTCCTGGCATATAAAGGACTCTATACCTTTTAAGTTGCTACTTAAATCTATTCAGGCAGTACCAGTCAAAGTGGGATCCTTGTTCAATGTAATTTCTCCTTTTTTATGCGAGTCTGTATGTTGAGTCCAAATTCCTTGAGTGTATAGTTATCACTTTTGGGCCTTCTAGGCAAGGCTGTTGTTAGAGATTATGTGTCCATAATCCTTCCTATACCTACTCCTGCCATGCTTGATTCTTAAAGAATTTATGGAAAAGGAACACTCCAAGCAAATATGTACTCTTTATTCTTGCAAGAGCTCCTTCCAAAAATCCTTAAGTGGTTACCAATTCTTATTAAGGGGACTGGAAATGGTGTAAACTCAATAATGCTTATCCTCTCGCAGCCTAGAAGTTTGATTGCCTTAAGCAATTGACCGATAGGCAGCACTTTTTTTCTTTTACCACGATTCTCACTCTTACCTGCAAGAGGCTTTAGTAATCACCTTTAACTTACACTTACTATTCCAATTCTGTGAAGATAAGAATAATGGATTGTTCATAATAAAAGAACGTTGGTCACTTGCATTCAGTATCTGAAAGTTTTATCCTCTGACATTGTTACCGAGAAAAGTTTTAGACTGCAGTACCATATGGAGAATGCATTGAAAACACCAGTCTAAGGACTTTTCTTAAACTTATGAATTCAAACTTCTAGACTGGTGCTATTTTAATATTCTCCATATTGCATTTGTTTCTTCATGAGAATGGGAGAGAGAAGCCAACCATACTAGAAGCTAAGTTACAAAGTATTTTTGACAATGTATTGATGTTATAATAAATATTAGTCATTTGTGCTTAGTTTCTTTTCTTTTCACCTAGCATGTAATTTCATTCCTAGCATATAGTAGGCTCTAAGTAAAACTGTGTGGAGTGAATGAATAAATTCCTAACCAAGTATAAAATATCTGCTAATTTACAGCTAGTAAACTGTTAAATAACAGCCTATATGCACTTCTACTGGAATTATCTTTCAAAAATATTTATTCAGTGCTTCTAGTAAAGTAAAATGGATGAGTGAATGAATGAATAATGATAACGTAAAAATAGTATTTAACAATATATTTAAATATATTAAAAGATATAATTTTTAAATCCCTACCTTTACTGAGTTTATAGTCTGGTGTTAGAGATGAACATTAGGCAAATTAATAAGTAAATATTTAATACAATGATATTGGTTAGTGGAAAGAAATTTTGTGAAGAAAGATAAAGTAGAATGAGGGGATAGAGAATGTGTTTCTTTCATTCATCATAGGATAGAGGAGGAAAATGGGACAAACACTTAAAGGAAGGAGCCATGGGCATAGTGGGAAAAGACAAGGCAAGTAGTCTTAAAACCATAGTAAACAAGTATAATGTGTACATATGTCTGACTTAAGCTTTATTTAACATATCTGTGGCCTCTTAGAGAAGATGTTAGTTAAAGACATTTTAAGATAAATTTTAAAAATCAGTACAAACTTGCTCATTGCTGGTAGAGATTAACTATATATCACACATATGCAGTAAAGAGTTCCAAAACTTAAAATCTTTTCATTCTTTTAGCATGGTTGCACCACTTACTGAGCATGTCATTACAATGTATAGCTTAAGCAAGTGTTTGGAGTCAGAAAACATGAGCTCAAATCCAAGTTTTGTCTCTTCTCATAATTCAGTGCATGTATCTCAATTTGGATTCAGTTTTCTTGCCTGTAAAGCAAGGAAAATGATCTCTACCTCTAACTTCAGTGTTTTATATTCATTAATTCATTAACTCATTCATTTGTTCAGTCATTCAACACATAGTTAATTATTGTTTACACTACAGCAAGCATCATCTGGCCATGTGGATACAGGGCTGCTATCCTACACTTTGTGAAGAGATCATCAGGAAATTCTTAAAGAAAGAAATTTATAATGTGTCAGGTGGTAATAAGTATTAAAAAGAAAAACAGAACAAGATAAGAAAAAGTACTTGGGACATTCTACTCTTCACAATAATGTTTTAAGGAAAATTTGTCTTACAGCGTGAGAGAAATTTAAAGGTAATGAGAGATCTACCCTTGTGAAATCATCTAGGGAAAAATGATCCAGATACAAGAACATAATCTCAAAGGCCCTATGATTGATCATGCAAAGAGACAGGTGTGGCTATACAGGAATGTGTGAGGGGGCAAGTAATAGAGCAAGGGCTGGCAGATAAACTGGAAGCATGATTTAGAAACATGGAAACCATGATAATCATTTTAAATGTAATTCTGAGAGGGATCAGAAGCCATTAGGAAAGTGTATGATATAAGATGTGGGAGAAGAATGAACCATACAGTGGCAAGGTTAGAAGCAAGGGGATTAGCTGGAGGTTGTCCTTGAATCCAGATTACAGTGATTTCAACAATTTGGGGTCAGAGAAGGTGATAAGAAGTGGTCAGATTATGGGTACATTTCAAAAGTAGAATTAGGGCTGGATGTGGTAACTTGTGCCTGTAAACTCAGCACTTTGGGAGCCAAGGTGGGAGGATAGCCTGAGCCAAAGAGTTCAAAACCAGCCTGGGCAACATAATGAGACTCTGTCTCTATAAAAATTTGGAAAAATATAACCAGGTGTGGTCATGTGCACCTGTGGTACTAGTTACTCAGAGGCTGAGGTGGGAGGATCACTTGAGTCCAGGAGGTCAAAGCTGCAGTGAGCCATGCTTGTGTCACTGCACTTCAGCCTGGGTGATAGGGCAAGGCCCGATTTCAAAAACATATGTGTATATACAGTAGGATTTGTTGATGAATTGGATGTGGTTTGTGAGAGAAAGAGAGCAGTGAAGAATGACTCCAAATCATATAGTCTATTGTAGGCTGAATTAACTGCATTCGGAATATGTGCTAATCCCAGGAACATGTGAATGTTAAATTAAATGGCAAAAGGGATTTAGCAGTTGAGATTAAGTTAAAGATCTTGAGATGGGGAGAGTATTTTAGATTTTCAGGGCAAGCTCAGTGTAACCACAAAAAAATATTTTAAGGAAGACTCAGGAAGAATGAGAAAGGAAGAGAGCTATGTGATGACAGAAACAAAGGGAGAAAATGCTATGTAATTTAGTGTCAGGAGCCAGTAATAAAGACAACCTCTAGACATTGGAAAAGGTAAGAGAATGAATTATACCTTTGAGCCAGTACAAACCAGCCCTGACAACATCTTGATTTTAGCCTAATGAAACTTGCTTGAGACTTGATTTCCAGAACTGTCAGAGAATACATTTGTGTTGCTTTAAGCTGTAAAAATTGTCCTAACTTGATACAACAGCAATAGGAAACAAATTAATGGTTTAAGTAATTGAAAGGATAGAGAAGAATGGAGGAAGACAGGAAGAAGCAGGTTTAGGACTGTATATGAAAATCAAGGAATTTGGATTTGTATGTGATATTTGAGATAACTTTAAAATATCAAGGTGGAAAAGTCAAATAGATTGGTCGACACATAAATCTATAATACAGAAGAATGCTCCTAGCTGGATAAATAAATTTAGAAGTAATCAGCATATATGTTTGGTATTTAATCCATGAGTCTCGGAAGAATAGTCTAGGCTATACGTATAGTTGGAGAAAAGAAAGAAAAATACTAAAACCAGCCGTTCTTCAAAGTTTAAAGACAGAAAACTCAAGGTAATTCAGGAAAGCAGTAGCCAACAAAGTAAGGAGAAAACTAAAAGACTAGTGTTTTGAATGCCAGATAAAGTATTTCAAGAAAAAGTGAGGATTAGCTGTGTCAAATGCTGCTGATAGAATAGAGCAGACTGAAAATGCACCATTAAATTAAGAAACATGTGTTCATTGATAACTTTGATGAGAGCAAAAACTATAACTTTAATAAGACCTGCTTTGGTGGAAGGAGGGGGAAAAGTCAAATGATCTCTGGAAAAAAAATAGGTGAAGAGAAAAAGGAGACCCTAGTCAGAGTATAACATCCTTGAGCTTCAAGAAGGGATACAATCCAGTTTCCAAGTCAAGGAATGCACATTAGATAAGAATATAAGCAGTCTACATACTGCTGTGAAGATTAATGAGCTAAAACAAAATGTCCACATATCTGCACAAAATAGTTACTCAATTAAATGTGGGTATTATTATTAACATAAAAATTCTTCCCACAATCTGATAAATTGTGTTAGTGGGTTGTCTACTTTACAATTAAAGAAATTAACTTCTAGTTAAATTAACTGAATTTCCCAGGTGTGTTACTGTACCACACTTTCCAGAACACCTTACAGTATGAGCAAAGTTGCATAATGAAAAAATTTCTGGTCATGAAAGACAGAGAACTTGAATTTGAGAAACTTTTCTCTAATGAAATATTTATCAATATTGTAGTTTTAAAAACAACTTTAGTTCTTCATGTTCATAATAGAACGAATGATACCTTCCTTACACAAGGTTGCTGACAGGATTAAATACAATTTTTCAGGTTAAAAATTTTTATAAACTGCCTGACATTTTGAAAAGGGTATCACAAAACTGGGACAAATCTTTTCTCAGTTGGAGAAATATTCTTAGAGCAAAGAAATCTGAAAATTGACTTTCACTGAAGACTGAATGCTGGCAGACAGATGAAGAAAGTGACTCAAACATAGGAGACAGCATAAAATAAATTATGTGACACACTAAGGAAAACTTTATTTATGTTTGAGCACCAAATGCGAAAGTCAAAAGCAACAAAGAAAGGCATAAAATGCCAGGCCTAGGTCTTCATTTTTAATGTTTGAGAAACTCAGAAATGGTGGGGCAGTGGGGAGATGCAGCAGTTGTGATGAAGGCGTCATCCTGGAAGTTTAGTTAGTGATAGATTGAAAATGAATGGAGGCCAGTGGTTCATACATTAGACTCACAGGTCAAAGAAACCAGGGCCCATGTGAAATGGAAATAAATTCAAATATGATGGGGTAAATTACAGAGATTTAGTCAGTTGTCAATCAAGGTGACAATTCCTTAAATTCTCATCAGAAAATACTATTACTTTTACTTTCTTAGTTAGACTCTTTCCTTTAGTGATCTCACTTTCTATAGACCTTTCCTCCAAGTAAAAACAAGGTGGGTATAGATTTAAAGGAGCCCCTCTGCTCATTTGACTTCTGGTAAATACTTTTTGTAAAAATAAAATAATTGGAAATAATTAAATAAATAAATACAAATGAAGTAAGTGTACACAGAATCATACACACACACACACACACACACAAAATGCTGGGACCCAGGCAATCAGAGCCCATAGAAATACAGATTAAGGTCAAGCAATGGAAAAGAGGAAATAGATTTGTCCAGGCTAAGGCATTTCTTTAGTTTAAGGTATAAATGGAATGAAATAAAATTTCAGAAAACAAAATAGAGGAACTAGTAGTTTCTAGGGTTTTCTTTATTATTCACTTTCATTTATACAAAACTTAGATCAGATACTTAGTTACATGCATTCCAAACTAAAAGCATTAGACCTGTATGTTTCCTGCTAAAGTTTGCATCATTGCTCAAATCATTCACTAAGTTATTACTGCTCATATTCTAAAGGCTCTGTACTGCATTTTTCTTCACAGTGATGAATACACTAAAGTTACTAACATGAAGAAAGAAAGGATAACCTTTAAGGGCATTTTAAAAATAGATATTGAGAATGTTTTGTTAGTAATTTAAATAATTCTCCATATACAGAATAAAAAGAGATACGCCAGCTTTTTTTTTCTTCCCAAACTTTAATAATGTGCATGGGAAGGCAATGCTGTCTTTCTACAGCTCTAAATTAAACTCCCTGCTAATGGCACCCACCAAAAGGCAATTGTGAGCGTCAAATGATAAGATCTATGTACAAGATTAGCATAGTACTTTTTCTATAATAAGGACGCAATAAAAGTAGAATATGTATTATTATCAAGATATATTATTTTCTTAAAACAGATTTCTCTTTACTGAAAAAATAATAATTACTTTGTGCCTAGACATGTTTCATTAATATGAAAATAAAATTTGATGCTTCAGTGTATCATTGATTTTTTTAAGTCTAATTTTTTTTATTTCCCTCATTAATACAAAGGAAAACCTCACGTATGTCCATCTTTGGTGTTGAGTCTTTACAAGCTATAATGCTTACGTTGTGCAAGTAGTATATTTTGTAAGACTGATAGCATTATATGGATTACATAAAGTGAATATAATTCATTAGTAGATTTTGTTTTAAATTATGGAACTCTTGGATGCAAAAATAAATTATTTTTTAAAGCAACCTAAACTGTTCTGATGGCTTACTTTAAGTATTTCTTTTGGGAATTATATTAACCTGTCTGTAGTAACTATACTATAATAGGTTTGTTTATTTTAGAGTTTTTAAAAAATGCGAGGCTGGGCGCGGTGGCTCACGCTTGTAATCCCAGCACTTTGGGAGGCCGAGGCGGGCGGATCACGAGGTTAGGAGATCGAGACCACGGTGAAACCCCGTCTCTACTAATAAAAATACAAAAAATTAGCTGGGCGTGGTGGCGGGTGCCTGTAGTCCCAGCTACTCGGAGAGGCTGAGGCAGGAAAATGGCGTGAACCCGGGAGGCGGAGCTTGCAGTGAGCTGAGATTGCGCCACTGCACTCCAGCCTGAGCGACAGAGCGAGACTCCGTCTCAAAAAAAAAAAAAAAATGCGTTAACTATCTCAAATGTGTTTTCTGGTGTATTATCAGTAAAGAAAGTATTTTCTCCTGACAATTGTCATCAGAGGAGGATCTATTCTTCTCAACAGAAAAAAGTATAAAACAGGTAAACATTTTTAAAACAAATTTCAGGACAACTTGAGCAGTGTTTACTCAGAAAAAGAAAAAAAAAACGGGTACTGCATTAGATTAAAAAAATGAGTCTGTAGCATTCTTGCCTAGAGGCATTTCCATCTTATCAGTTTGGTTGGCAAAATCCCACAGCTTTACTTGATGCTGGTGGTGAACTCAAATCAGGGTGGTTAGAAGAGCAAGTAGAAATTCAGTGGGAAGATTTAGAAGCAAGAGAAGCCAGAGAAGAACTGAAATAATAAATTTTTCAAATACAATTGGCTGGAGCTAAAATGAAAATGTGTGAGAAACCCCAGAGAGCTCAGGGAAAACTGAAAGCCTGTGGAGAATATGAACTTGCTGAACCTTTGTATATAATCCTCAACTCGCATATAGCTGGGGTGGTAGGGGTGGAAAACTTACAATATTAGTTTGAGGTGCCTGAGCACATCCTCTGCTAGAATCACTAAGTAATGTCTGAACTATGCAGACATAGGGGACATCCCAAAGGGATCAGACAAAAACAAAAAACAAACAAACAAACAAAAAACAAAAACAAACAGAGAGCAGATACATGAGAGGCTGTGATATGGCTTGGGTGTGTGTCCCCACTCAAATCTCATGTCAATTTGTAATCCTCAATGTTAGAGGTGGGTCCTGGTGAAAGGTGATTGGATTATGGGAGAGGATTTCCCTTTTGGTGCAGTTCTCCTGACAGCGAGTGAGTTACGCGAGATCTGGTTGTTTAGAAATGTGTAGTACCTCCCACCTCACCCTCTTCCCCCTGCTCAGGCGTGTAAAACATGCCGGCTTCCCCTTCACCTTTTGCTATAACTCAAAGTTTCCTGAGGCCTCCCTAGCCATGCTTACTGTACAGGCTGTAGAACTGTGAGCCAATTAAACCTCTTTTTTTTGTAAGTTATTCAGTCTCAGGTAGTTATTTATGGCAGTGCGAGTATGGACTAATAAATGTTGCATAACACAGTGGAGACCTAATTCTCAATTTGAGTGCAGATAATTGACTACTAAAATAAACAAAAAACAGCCTTCAGGAGAACAAAAGAGTGCCCAAAATGGATATATATCTATCACGTATAATTATTAATCAAATTGCTATTCATGAACTAGACAAAGAAATAGAAAAGGGAACAATAACCAGGAAAAAAGAGAAACAGCCAGTAGAAATTGACTTCAGGTGGATCTAGATGTTAGAGTAGATATCTTTTATTATCTATAAAAGTAGATATTATGTATATATTCGAAGAAATTAAGGAATCCATGTTCAAATAATCAAAGAAAAACATGCAACAAATAATAAGAAATCTCAATGGAGGTTGTAAATTATAAAATAAAATTGTAAACTGTAGAAAAAGATTGCAAATTGTAAAGAAATGAGTGTAAATTAGAGGACTCAAAAATGTAATAGCTGAAATTAAAATCTCTGCTGTTTAACAAGCGACTTGAAATAAATTAAGAATTTGTAAGCCTAAAGATAAAGCAACAGAAATTTTAAAATTCAAAAAATGGAGAGAAAAAAATGAAAAAAATAACAAACAGATATTTTGTGGTATGTGGAACAAAAGGAAGCATTTCAACGTAAGCGGAGTTCCAGGAAATGAATAGAAACATAAAGGATCAGAAAAACACCTCTAGTGATGGTGATTCCAAATGCTCAAAATTTGACAAGAAAGATTAACTTACAGATCTAACAACTTCAATGAACCCCAAACAGCAGAAACACAGAGAGTATCATACTTGAATATATCAAACAGAAGAAAGCTAAAACAAAGAAAATTCTTGAAAGTGTACATCAAATAAACCAAATGATACAATTAATGGTTGACTTCTCATTAGAAATAATGGAGGAAAAAAAAACATTGAAATAACATATTTAAACTGCTGAAGGAAAAAAAAACCCTACCAATGTAGTTCTGAAGTATCCTCTTCTCTTATTCTATGCAAGAACAATAAACCATTTCTTGATCATATTGCGATGTGTAAAGTGGGTTTCATGTGACAACTGGTGATGAACAGCTCAGTGTTTGGACTGAGAAGCAGGTCCAAATCACTTCCCAAAGCAAAACTTGCACCATTTAAAGGTAATGGTCACTCTTTGGTGGTCTGCTGCCAGTAATATCCAATACAGATTTCTGATTCCAGGTGAAACCATTACATCTGAGAAGTATGCTCAGCAGTTGCTAAGATACATCTAAAACTGCAATGCCTACAGCTGGCATTGGTCAACAGAAAGGGTCTAATTCTTCTCCACCACAACACTTAACTGCATGTCATACAACCAATGCTTCAAAAGTTGAATGAATTGGGCTACAATGTTTTGCCTCATCCGCCATATTCACCTGACCTCTTGCCAACTGACTACCATTTCTTCAAGCATCTTGACAACTTTTTGCAGGGAAAATGCTTTCACAACTAGCAGGATACAGAAAGATCTTTTCAAGAGTTCATAAATTCCCAAAGCACAAATTTTTATTCTATAGGAATAAACAAACTTATTTATCATTGTCGAATATGTGTTGATTGTAATGAATCATATTTTGATTAATAAAGATTTGTCTGAGCCTAGTTATAATGATTTAATATTCGTGGTCCAAAACCACAATTACTTTTGTACCAACCTATATTACATAAAGATTATAGAGGTTCCCATTCAAGGTGGTTGACCAGAAGCAACTAGTGAGCTCAGCTCTCACAGAGAGGAAACAAGATGATGAGCAAATGCTAGCTCTTCAAGTGGACCATCCAAGACCACATTGGGATTCACCAAGGAAGCAACAGAATCCATGGAGAACAAGAGGTGCAAAGCTAGGCAGCTGCCCACCCAGGACCAGTACAGATCCAGGAGAAGCTCCCTAACATGGGGAAAGGGAGAGTGAGAACCCCCAAAAGACCTACATTTCTGCCATGGACCTTTGCAATCCTGGGCATCAGAAAGCCACCCACCCCTCTTCCCGCCCAGGCTTCCAGACAGACACAGAACACCACTTGATTCTGCAGATGCACCACTCAAGCCCATATGGAGTTCCATTAGCCTTGGATTCCTGAATACCTCAGTGCCAGCTACCATAACCTCACCAACAAGAGAGGTCAGGCTCTTTTGCAGGCCCGTAGGGTAGATGCTGTATCGCTGGTGCTGAGGAGTGAACAGACTACAGACCTTGCCCCCACTGCTCCTTGCCAGGCAAGGGACACAGAGTTGGACCCCCAGAGCAGATGTTCCAACCTCACCTGATCACTGCAGTTAGCAGTAGCTCCTCATTCCTCTGAGATGGAACTCTCAGAGGTAACTGACAGGCCCTTCCTTGGCCCTGCTGGCTGCCATGGTCCCATCCCTGATGCCCTCAGGCTGGAGAGGAAACAAATGCTGTTGTGCACCTCCAGCACCTGCTGCCATATTGAGAGGGCCTTTGCTGCCAAAACCTCTGACTGCACTGCTCCTTGACAGGCAGGGCTCCTTAACTTTGGCCCTCAGTGCACCTGTCCCACCCCAGCCTGAACAGTCTAGTAGGTCATGGCTCAGAGTACTTCTGGGATGGAACTCCAGGAGGTAATTGGCAGGCCATTCTCCAGAGGTAACTGACAGGGTAGGGAGAGAACAAAGGGGTTGAGAGCTTTCACAGGCCACAGCCTGCCACAACGTGCCACAGCCACAGTACTGAGAGGCACCTAGATTGCTTACTACAGGACTCCCCCTCCTCTGCTGCTCCCTGCCAAACAGGGCTTGTTGCCTTCTGGCATCCTAGCTCCCTCACCCTTCCCCCACCTGAGCATTTCAGCTGTGGCCCAGAGCCTTTCTTAAAACCCTACCCCCACAGGTCTGTGATCTTCATTTAGGCTCCCACCACTGAGGCGTTCTGCCTGCTTATGCCTGAGAGTTTGGCCAGTGACTTGGGGACCAGCCCATCTCCCTTCATCACAGCCAGCACCTGAACCCTGGGCTGATCAAACCCCCATGTAGCCCTATAAGGACTCATACAGGCTGCCCAGTGGGTCATCAAGGGGCTGGGGAATTGGGAAACTACTTATCCCATTTCAACTCTGCTGACACCTGACCACTTTCTCTCCCCAGGGCCTGAGGTGAGGCCAACTTAACAAGCTGCCACCACCACAACCAACACACACTCACAGGGATCCAAAGGTGGACCCTCTTCTCCTTTACATAAAGCTGCAGTGCTACCATATCAGAGAACAGGCAAACAATAATGCTATCTGTATCAGACTAAATGATGAAGTTCTGTTCCAAAACCATTCCTGCAGAGATTTACAAAATAGGCATTTCCCAAGATTCTCAACCACAGTGTGGTCTGGAGATACACTACAGTGTGCATCTCAACTAGGAGTCACAAGCTCTGAAACAGGGTTCTGATAGAGTAACCGTCCACGTTCCTGATTACCTAGGATAAGGAGCCAGTGCAGCCACCTCACTGCCCAGCAGAGGCTTCAGTGCATTTCACCATGAGCTCTTCCCAGCCACCCTCATTAAGGCTGGTGCCTGCATTGCCATAGGGGTATTCATAGCCAAGCCAGCAGTTTTAGCTCTGTCCAGCTGTGTCCCCTAACCCTTTTGAAAGAGAAAGTTTAGGACACCTAGCACTCCACTGTCCAACCCATCACCTGAAGCAACAGAGAGCACCTCACAGTAAACAAAGATCAGGTACATACTATCTGTTTGTACCACAGCTGGCTTTTACCTGTAGGCACAATTTACTAAGCTGTAGGTAGAACTCCACAGCCCAATGTAAAATCTGCTGTGAGAAGTGTTAGGCTATAAAAGCAAAGCAAAAAAGACTCTAATCAAAATACTCTACAGTCACACACCCTAGGTGGGGAGAAGAAGGGAATTTTTTTACGAATATAATAATACAGAAAAAAAGAAGAAAATTCTTTCTTACACACAAAAATGAGAAATGCCAACATCTCTAGATGAAAAGGAACCAGTGCAAGAATCCTGGCCCTATGAAAAATCTGAATGTTGTGATACCACCAAAGGATAACATAAGCTCTGCAGAAAGAGTCCCTAATCAAAATGGAAACTCAGAAATGACAGATAAAGAATTTGAAGTATGGATTGCAAGGAAGCTAGTGAGATTCAAGACAAGGTTGAAAGTCAATACAAAGAAACTTCTAAAGCAATCCAGAAAACGAAGGAAGTGATAAACATCTCAAAAAGAAATCAATCAGAGGTTCTGGAATTGAAAAACTCACTTAAGAAATTTCGGAGCACAGTTGAAAGCTTTATCAATAGATTAGACCAAACAGAAGAAAAAAATTTAGAGCTTGAAGTCTGTTTTTTTTTTTAGTGAACAGAATCAGGGGAAAAAAAAAGAGAAAAAAGATTTTTTTTAATTAACAAAGTATTTGAGAAATATGAGATTAAATAAAATGACTAAGCCTATGAATTATTGGAATTCCTGAAAGAGAAGGGAAAGAAAGTAAAAAACAACTCATGGAAAACATATTGGAGGAAATCATTTTTTATAATTCCCTAATTTTGCTAGAAAGGTAGATATCTAGATACCAGAAATCCAGAGAACACCTTTAAGATGCTATACAAAATGCACGTCACCAAGGCATATCATCATCATCAACAGACTGTACAAGGTCAATGCTGAAGGAAAAAAATTTAAAAGCAGTTAGAAAAAAGGTCAGATCATTTAAAAAGGAAACCCAATCAGACTAACAACAGACTTCTCAGCAGAAACCTTATAGACCAGAGGAGATTGGGGACCTGTTTTTAGCATTCTGAAAGAAAAGAAATTCCAATAAAGAATTTTGTATTCTGCCAACTAAGCTTCATAAGTGAGGGAGAAATAAAATCTTTTTTTAGCCAAACAATCACTAAGGAAATTCATTATTACTACAGAAGCCTCACAAGAGATCCTCAATGCAGTTCTAAGCATGGAAACAAAAGAATAATACCTGTTACCCCAAAACACACTTAAGTACATAGCCTATAGACCCTATAAAACAACTACACAATATAAACTACTAAGAAACAGCCTAACAACTCCACAACGGGATCAAAACCTCACATATCAATATTAACTTTGAATGTAAATAGTGTAAGTGCCCCAAGTAAAGGCACAGAGTGGAAAGTTAAATTTTTTTAAAAGACTGGTTTATCTACTGTCTTTAAGAGACCCATTTCCCATGTAATGACATTAACAGGCTCAAAGTAAAGAGCTGGAGAAAGATCTATCATATAAACAAAAACCAAAAAGGACAAGGGTCACTATTCTTACACCAGATAAAGTAAACTTTAAGGCAGCAAGAGTCAAAAAGGACAAAGAAGGGCATTACATAGTGATAAAGGGTTCGAGTCAGCAATAAGACTTAACTATTCCAAATATATACACACTCAACATTGGAGCACCCAGGTTCATAAAACAAGTACTTTTAGTCCCATGAGAAGACTTAGACCACCACACAATAATAGTGGGGAACTTCGACACTCAAGTGGCAGTGTTAGATAATTCAGGCAGAAAACCAGCAATGAAAACCTGGACTTAAATTCTACACTTGAAAATTGGACCTATAGACATCTACAGACTATTCCACCTGTCAACTACAGAATATACGTTCTTCTAATCTTCACACAGAAAATACTCTAAGACCACATGCTCAGCCATAAAGCAAGTCTCAATAAATTTTTTAAAAAATGAAATTATATCAACCATTCTCTCAGACCACTATGAAAGAAAAAGGAAAATCAATCCCAGTAAGATCTCTCAAACCAACACAATAACATAGAAATTGAGCAAACTTCTAAATGACTTTTGAGTGAACAAAAAAAAGGCAGAAATAAAAAAATTATTTGAAACAAATGAAAACAGGGACACAAGCATCAGCATTTCAAGGATTCAGTAAAAGCAGTGTTAAGAGGAAAGTTTATAGTGCTAAATACAAGTTAGAAATATCTCAAATTAACAATCTAATATCACACCTAGAGGAATTAGAAAAACAACAAACTAACCCCAAAGCTGGCAGAAGAAAAGAAATACTAAAATGAGAGCAGAACTGAATGAGATTGAGACCCAAAAATCCACACAAAAAGATTAATGAAACCAAAAGTTGGTTCTTTGAAAGAATACATAAGATTGATAGACCACTAGCAAGATTAATGAGGAAAAAAGGAAAGAAGTTCCAACTAAACAAAATCAGAGATGACAAAGGTAGTATTACAATCAATCCCACAGAAATACAATCTCCAGGTACTATTACAAGCAACTTTCTCTATACAAACAAGAAAATCTAGAGGATATAAATAAATTCATAAAAACAAAACCTCTCAAGATTGAATCAGGAAGACATTGAAACTCTGTACATACCAATATTGAATTTCAAAATTTAATTACTATTTTTTTTTTTAAAAAAGAACTACCAACTAAAAAAGCCCCAGAGCAGATAGATTCACAGTCAAATTCTACCAGATGCACAGAGAAGAGCTGGTACCAATTCTACTAAAATTATTCCAAAAAGAAATGAAGAGAAAGAACTCCTTCCTAACACATTCTATGATGCCAACATCACTATAATAAAAAATCTGGCAAAGCCACAACCATAAAAGGAAACTACAGGCCAGCATCCTTGATGAATATAGACCCAAAAATCTTTAACAAATTAATAGCAAACCAAATCCAGCAGCACATCAAAATGTTAATTCACCATGATCAAGTAGGCGTTATGCTTGGAATGAAAGTTTGGTTCAACATATGCAAGTTGATAAATGTGATTCGCCACATAAATAAAATTAAAAGCAGAAAGTGTATAACCACCTCAATACGTACAGAAAAATGTTTTGATAAAATACAATATCCCTTCATGATAAAACCCCTCACCAGACTAGGCATTGAAAGAACACAACAAACAATAAGAGCCATCTATGAAAAACACATAGCCAACATCATACTGAATAAGCAAAAGCTGAGGGCTTTCCAGTTAAGAACAGGCTCAAGAAGAGGTAGTTCCACACAGTGCTGGAAGTCCTACCCAGAGCAATCAGGCAAGAGAAAGAAATAAAAAGCATCTAAATAGGAAAAGAAAAGGTCAAATTATCTCTCTTCACAGAGATATGATTCTACACCTAGAAAATTCTAAAGACTTAGGCAAAAGGCTCCTAGGACAGATAAATGACTTCAGTAAAATTTTAGGACACAAAATCAATGTGTAAAAATCAGTAGCACTTCTATCTACAATAATATTTAAGTTGAGAGCCAAATCAAGAATGCAATCCATTTATAATTGCCACAAACAAAAATAAAAAGGAATATATCTATCCAAAAAAGGTGAAAGATCTCTACAATGAGAATTTAAAAACACTGGTAACAGAAATCAAAGATGAAAACAAACAAATGGAAAAATATTACATGCTCATGGATAGGAAAAATCAATATTATTATAATGGTCATACTGCCCAAAGCAATCTATAGATTTCATGTTATTCCTATCAAATTACCAAAGTCATTTTTCACAGGCATAGAATAAACTGCTCTAAAATTCATATGGAACAAAAAAGAGCCTGAATAGTCAAAGTACTCCTAAGCAAAAAGAACAAAGCGAGATGCATCACATTATCAGACTTCAAACTATATTCTAAGGTTACTGTAACCTCAACAGCATGATACTGGTACAAAAACAGACATACAGACTAAGAGGAAACAGAAATAAAGCCTTTCACCTGCACACATCTGATATTTGACAAAGTCAGCAAAAATAAGCAATGAGGAGAGGGCATATTATTCAATAAATGGAGCTGGGATAACTTGTAAGCCATATGCAGAAGATTGAAACTGGACTCCTACTTTTCACCATATACAAACATCAATTCAATATGGATTAAACATTTAAATATGATAGCTAAAACCATAAAAATCCTAGAAGAAAACTTAGAAAATGCCCTTCTTGACACTGGCCTTAGCCCAAAAGTTTATGGCTAAGTCCTCAAAAGTAATTGCAAAAAAACAAAAATTTGCAAGTGGAATCTAATTAAAATAAAGAGATTCTGAACATTAAAAGAAGTTATTAAGAGTATACAGACAACCTATAGAATGAGAGAAAATATTCTCAAACTATGCACAAGATAAAGGTCTAGTTCCAGAATTTATATGGAACTGAAACAATTCAACAAGCAAAAACAAATAACACCATTTAAAAGTGGGCAAAGAACATGCACAGACATTTCTCAAAAGAAGACAAACAGTGGCCAAAAAACATGAAAAAATTCTCAACATAACTAATCCTCAGAGAAATGCAAATCAAAACCACAATAAGACACCATCTCACCCCAGTAAGTATGGCTATTGCTTTTTAAGTTTTTGTGTGTTTGTTTTGTTTTGAGTTGGAGTCTCACTCTGTCACCGGGGATGGAATGCAGTGACACGATCTTGGCTCACTACAGCCTCCACCTCCTGCTTTCAAGCAATTCTCCCACCTTAGCCTCCGAAGTAGCTGAGATTACAGGTGTGTGTCACCACGCCCAGATATTTTGTATTTTTAGTAGAGATGGGGTTTCACCATGTTGGCCAGGCTGGTCTAGAACTCCTGACCTCAAGTGATCTTCCTGCCTTGGCCTCCAGAAGTAGAATGGTTATTGTTAAAAAGTAAAAAAATAATAGATGACAAGGTTGTGGAGATAAGGGAATGCTTATACACTGTTGGTAGAAATGTGAATTAGTTCAGTCACTGAGGAAAGCAGTTTGAAGATTTCTAATAACTTAAAACAGAGCAACCATTCAACTCGTCCATCCCATTGCTGGATTTATACCCAAAGGAAAATTAATCATTCTACCCCAAAGATGCAGGTACTATTACATTTATGTCACCACTAGTCACAATAGCAAGGACATGGAATCAATCTAGGTGCCCATCCACAGTAGATTGAATAAAGAAAATGTGATTCATATACACTGTGGAATACTAAGCAGCCATAAAAAAGAATAAATCATGGTCTCTGCAACAACATGGATACCACTGGAGGGCATTATCCTAAGCAAATTAATGTGGGAACAAAAACCAAATACCACATGTTCTCACTTGTAAGTGGGAGCTAAGCATTGGGTACACATGGACCTAAAGATAATACTCAATGGGGACTACTCAAGGAGAGAGTAGGAAAGGGGTAAAAGGGCTATAAATTTAGGTACTGTGGTCACTCCCTGGGTAATAGGATAATTTGTGCCCCAAACCTTAGTGTCATGAGATATACCCATGTAACAAACCTGCACATGTACCCCCTGACTCTAAAATTAAATTTGAAAGTATAAAAAATTATAACATCCATTGTTGGATTGATAACATATACATATATAATAGTCATAGCAATAATAGCATGAAGAAGTCAGATTTGGTGCAATATTTCTATATTTTTTTCTAAAAGCCAGTTAGTACACAGTGTATGATAAGTCAAAGATGCATATTTTAATGTCTAAATGAAACACTTTAATCAATGTGAAGAAATTGGTATTAATTTTGCAAAGAAATTGATTGTGGTAATAGTTATGTGACATTTGTCAAAACTCACTTTTTAAGGGTAGATTTTATTGTATGTAAATTACATCAGTGAAGCTGATTTTAAAAATGAAAATTGAGCTTTCCCAGACTTTTTCTACAAAAAAGAAGAGGTCTTATTTGAATACAAACAATCTTAGGAACAACTCAAAATTAAAACTGGGAAGATGTAGGAAGCTGTGATAGTTAAACAAACTCAGAATAGAAAAAAGACAATGTTTTCCCTCCAAACTAAACTGTGTACCAATAAACAGCATGTTGAAGTGAGAACATTTTTAAAAATAATGGTTGAAATATGAGAATTTTAAATAAAATAGGAAAATAAAATATAGTTTTAATTTTAATCAAATATCAGGATGTCATAGAACTTCTCTTTCTTATTGAACATACAATTTGTGTGAAATATGATGGCAAAAGTTTGTCAAAGGCATCAAGGAGAGTGAAAATGTTAATGCTTTGACCTCTGCAATAACACTAAAGATTCTAATCTTAAAGTACAGCTTTCACATATCAATCTGAATTTAGCAACAGGATCAACTAAATAATTTAGTAAATGCAATGCTTTTTAATTCAACATTTTCCAAAAGCAGTACACATGGTTTTGTTAAGGGAAGTCACCAAATGGTAAAAATATCAGGCTCCTGCCATGAGTGCATTTTTCCTCAATTCGGTAGATATACATAGCACAGGTTTTTTTCCAGAGGTATTTTATTGTTTTTCTACTTTTCATCAGGGTTCTGTTGCCATGGCAATAAAGTAGGCTATCTTGTTGGATTTCACCTTTACTGTCTTGCTTCCTATGGTTCTCCCTGCTCAGAGCAAACATGGTGGGTACCGCACACATACAAATGTCTGATTTCGTATTTCCTTCTTGAGAGTGCTTGGCAGCTCGTCTCCTGAGACAGCTGAAACAGCACTTCACAAAGTGGCATTCATCCTTCTCTCTAATGGTGCCCATCATATGTCTCACTTGTTTTGTTATCTCTTTTTTAAGAAGGACACAGCTCCTCTTGAAAAATTTCTTTTTCCCATTGAAACAGAGGTCTTTTAACATTTCAATTAACTTGGTTGTCAGATCAACTCTAAGTACATTCCCTGTTTAATGTTACCCATTGTTAGGGTGTGAAATAAAAAAGGAAACTCAAAAGAGCATATAGGCTCACCACAAATACAAATGAACAGATTTATTCAGTGCACAAACACTTTAACTTTTAGCTTCTTCTCACTCACCTATAGCAATGACCAATTCTTTCAACTATCTAAATGTAAATCATGATTCCTGTCAAGGGCTATTTTAGTCTTTGAACAGGGCAAAACAGCATGCATTAAATATTTGTTGAAGAGATGAATAAAAAAACACGTAAGTAAAGGACACACATGCACATATACACACACATACCAAATATTGTTGAATTAAAGCCAGAAAGAAACTAACAGGGATTAAACCTTGTGCTTATTAGATATAGGGAGTCCTTCCACACCACCAGGCTTTTCCCTTCTGCCAAAAACAAATATTTCCCCCCATATTTCCTACCTATTTTTGATTTCCTAAGTTTAATGTTAACATATTTATTTGCATCTTATAGTCAGTGTTCTTCAATAATATTTATTCATCAGGTTTTTTGGCTTGTAATTATTTCTAAATTAAATTTTTAGTCCTATTACTTACAGATTAAAATATAACTTTTATGCATCATTCATAAGACAGATTTCTATGAACTTAAGCAAAGTTTACAAAGAGAAAATGGTAATTTTTTAAGATTTCATAATTCTGAATTTTGTTTAATTTTGGGATTGTAGTCAGCATTGTCTAGATAATTCCTACCACATTATTATTATTAATCTCACACTTTAAACATTTTTCTGTCTTAAAAATTGTTGACTTATTAAGTGGTCCCTTTTTGCATCCAGGTGCATAGAATGTTCATCCCATATTTTCTAAACAATCAATATTATGTATTATGGGACTATCATTAGTTCTTGTTGGCAATGCTATTTTTTTTTTTTGTCTGTTAGGATTTCTCTATCCTTTTTTGTCTAGTTCCTTTGCAGAATCACTTCACTGACTTCACTGTTTCTGAAGCATCCATCCATTATAGTACTCATTTCCAATTCCAGGAACAGTCTTATGTCCCAGATTGGCCAGAGGTACCATCCCTTCTCCCTAGTGATTACTTCAGGAATGACTATATTACCCCTTCAGAGACAGGGGGTTCTTAGAGGAGAAATCTCTGCACAGACAATGTAGATATGAAGTAGTTAGCAGCCATCTTGCTCACAATATGAAGTTCTTCTCTGTAGAATAATGCCACATAGAGACAAGCTGAGCTGAGAGAGAGAAAGACATGGAGGTGACTATATGTATATCTAAAACCAGTTTCTTAAATAACTGTTTCAGTTATATGTCCTAGTATAGACCACTTTTCTCAGGCTCAGGTAATACATCACTTCAGAGAGGCCTTCCCTGCCTGCAGTAACTAAACTTTTAGTTATTCTTTTACTGCATACTTTTTATAACAAGCATAACACTCTGATCTGAATTCTCTAATTTATTTATTTTATGTTTATAGTCTCCTTCCCCCAGTAAGACATAAGCTCCACTTTGGCAGAATCTTTGCTAGCAACATGCCTGACTTTCAATAAACTGTTTTTAAATGGATAAATGAATGAATAAAGCTTGTTTGAGGGGAGTTTCTGTAAATAGAAACTGAAACAACCTGACTAATGCATACTTTGTTTTTCTAGGTTACAGCAATAATATAAAATCTAGGTATGGTTAATTATATTTTATTAACTTTTTGCATTACTTTTTCTTCACATCATTATGGCTTTTGTCTAATTTTATTCCCTCAAATGGATTTTCAAAAGAGTCTTCCAGCAGCATGTTCTGTACCTTAGCTTAACCCTTTATTTTGGTCTTCATACAGTCACCAGAGTAATATTTATGAGAAAAAAATGATTATGTTAACTCTGCGTGCTCTGATTTCAGCAGAAATCCTCCAATCTTTAGAGGCTTCAGACAAAACCATATCTCCTCTGGCTTCCACATATCCATGACAGGAATTAAGAGGGATCCAAGAGCTCTATGTGCTTCTAATTAAATCTTCTCTCCTGCAAACTCCACATCCCCACTAGCAAGAGTGAGAAACATGGAACTCTATGCTTCTGGCAAGACTCACAGCCTCCCTTTCCAATATTCACACCTCACCTCCACAGGATTTGAGACCACCATTTTATTTTGCCCTTTATCCATTTTCAAATCAGTCATCACAGGACATTCAGAACACTTAGTTGACACTTTTCTCTAGATTCTAAACAACATGATGGCTCCATAAGCAGAAGTGCAACACTTTTATTCTATCCCCACCCCCATCAATCTTTAAATCACTTTCCTGCTCTAGTTTTATTCTTAGAATCTACATGTATCATATACCGTCTTTCCTGACAAGAATGAATATAAATTTCCCTATCATTGCTTCCTAATTTCTCTAATCCTTCCATTATCTTCTTATAGTCTAGTATAGACACCAGACTCAGACCTGGCCAAACATATTACTTCATTCTCCTTCCCGTAATAGATGGCTATGTACGGTTTGCCTGCCAAAGATGCCTCTGTTCTAATTCCTGGAGGCCATTAATACATTGTTCAATGTGGCAAAGGGGAAATAAGGTAACAGATGGAATTAATCTTGCTAATACCTTAATCTTAAAATAGGGAGATTATCCTGAATTTTCCAGGTGGGCCCAGTGTAATTGCAAGGGTCCTTAAACATGAAAAAAGGAGACAGAAGAGTTCGATCCTCGCAATGTGAGTATGGCTTTGAAGATGATTGAGGGGTCATAAGCCAAAGAATATGGCAGGCTATGGAAGATGGATAAAGCAAGGAAACAGATCCTCCAGAAAGAAATGGAGCCCTCCTGACACCTTGATTTTAGACCAATGAGACCCATTTAAAACTTCTGACCTCCAGAATTGTACATAATATGTGTGTGTTGTTTTAAGCCACTAAGTTTTTGGTAATTTGTTAAAGCAATTTCTTAGTCCATTTGCTTTGCTATAATAAAAAGCACCTTATTTGTACCTTATAAGGTAAAGTATATACAGCATTATG